>NC_057801.1:52028013-52034095 GCF_018294505.1 Triticum aestivum | reverse complement strand
GCCGTTGCCCGTGCCCGAGCCCGCCCTCTCCGCCCCTGCCTCCGTCACTGAGCACCTCCCCGCCATCGTCTCTCCCCTCTCTGTATGTCCCCCACCCCTCCCCCAACTCCTCTCTCTCTCTGCATTTTAGAGAAAAAATTAGTAGAGCAAATGTTTGTTTATAGCAAAAAATTTAGTTTAGAGCAAAGGATGTTAAGTAGTAGATGTTAGAGCAAAAATTAGTTTAGAGCAAAAAATTTGGTTTACAACACAAGTTAGTTAGGGCAGTAGGGTTTAATTAGGGTAGATGCTGCTTGTATAGTATATAGTGATACTAGTAGATCTTAATTAGGTTAGGGCAATAGTGGTACTAGTAGATGTTAATTAGATGTTTTTCAGTTAGGGCACTAGAGTTTTGCTAGGTTAATTAGGTTAGTAGTGCTGCTAGTAGTAGTGGTACAGTAGGTTAATTAGCTGATGTTAAATGAATAACCTAAATGAATGAAATTAGTAGTTAACTAATTCTTTTTTCCTTTCATCTTTATAGAGCACTAAAGTTAACTGAATTTTGTTCTATTAGTAGTTAAATGAATTTTCTTCTACACTTTGTTTTTTAATTAGCTTGTGAAATTTGGACATGTGGTTGCTCGTGTATATTTGGACATGTGTTGCGGTGTCGAAGAGGGATATTTGAACATTGTTTCCAGGGAATGATGCTGAGTGGCCTATGTTTTGCCGGAATGTTGATTCATTTCTGTTCCGGCAAATTTCAGGTTCTTGATTTGTCCACTTTTTAGCAAAGGTCATGCCGAAATTTTTCGTGAATTTCAACATGACTTGTGCTACAAACTAGGACATATCGAGTGCCCGGGATTTGCCGCACCAGGAAGGAGTCAACATTCCTGCAAAACAATAGGCCTTTTTATGTCATTATTCATTTTATTAGGTCTAGAATTAATTGACTAGACATAATCATAGGAAACATGGCTAGCAACGATGAAGGACAGGGTTCTGGTGATTGCAACGACGTCTACCGGGCGGCAGACGAATTTTTTAGCCTTACCGACGATCAACCGATGTTGTTGCTGGGCCCACCGGTGGCATATGGGACTAAGACCGACACGCAGACCAGTGCTGAGACTGAGACCGGTGCTGAGACTCAGACCGGCATCCAGACCGGCGCTGAGACTGAGACCGGTGCTGCCTCGGGGAGCGAAGCCGGTGTAGAACCGAAAGCAAAGAGGCAACTGCTTTCTAACAAGCTCAGGACTACTAGACTGGTGGTCACGGAGGTGGACGACGGCAATTTTGAGCCAAAGGCGCCTGATGAAGCGCGCGCGTGCTACGGCAATCAAATAGGCTGCATCGTACGGACAACCGCCACCATCAACGATGAGAAACTATAGAAGATAGAAAATATGAGGAGCTCCCTCCTAAAGAAGTTTCACCATATATTCTTGTTCCCGAGCTGGAATGAGAAGGATTATGAAGATCCAGACGAGGACCCGACAATGAAGAAGATAAACAAACACGCCATGACCAAGTTTAGCGACGCGTTGTCCGCCTGGAAAACTCGAGTGAAAGCAAAGATCATCGACAAGAAGGAACCCTACTCCGAGATTGTAAAGGATAATCCGACAATCACGGAAGAGCAGTTTCAAATATTCAAGGAGGTTTGCGAGGCCGAAGCTGCCAAAAAAAGTCTAAGTACATGAAGGGGCTTCAAGAGAGGAACATTGGGAGCCACCTCCTCGGAAGCCGTGGTTACAGCGGAAAGAGGTCCAAATGGGCCAAGGAGGACGCGGAAGCCGCGAGCCTGGGCATCCCAGACCCCTTGGCGGATTTCACCGTCCCGCAGGAGCGTGAAGTCCTGAGGGCCTGGCACCGTTGGGACCCAGTGAAGAAGGTTTACGAGACAACACTGGTCATTACAGAGTTCATGAGAATGCTGGTAATTTTAGTTTCTGATCAATTCGACTACACACATTAGTCATATTTGTAAACGATCCTTGTGCCTTTTGCAGAGAGAGCAGCACCGGATTGCGGCCGAAAGCGACTCGCCGTCTGAGGCATTGTCGAGGCCCAAGTGGGACACTCCATTCAACCGGGCGTTGAACATATTGAAACGACAACCGGTGGATACTCGACCGTCGTATGGACGCGTGCACGGTGTTGGAGACGGCGCCACGTGGAAGAAGTACTACCGTGAGACCACGGGGGAGAGAAAGGAAAGACGGAGGTTAACTGAAGAAAATATTGACAAGAAGGTTGAGATTGCGGTTGAGAAGAAATCATCTCAGACAGTCGCAACAGCGGTAGCTGCCGCAAAACAGGTGCTTGCAGATTTGTCTACTTCCTCGGTGATGGGCGTTTTCACTTGGACAAGGCAAAATCCAGAAAAAAATGCAGAGGACTTTCCCCTTGCTGACTTCTTGGGGAGCGGCTCGACTAGCGTTGCACCAGCACCTGCTCCCGCACCTGCTCCTGCACCGGCTCCCGCACCGTCAACTACACCTGCTCCCGCACTGGCTCCCTCACCGGCTCCCGCACCGGCTCCCGCACCTTCTCCCGCACCTGCTCCCGCACCGACTCCCGCACCGGACGTGCTCGGTGGTGCCTCTTCTTTGGTTGAGCTCGACGCCCTCACGGTATCTGTCACACCGGCCCCCTTCAATATAAATGTATAATCTCCCGTTTTCGTTGCCTTTCGGATGTCTCACGTCGCAGACTTTTCTTTGCGGGCCGACGAAACCCCGTGCACCATATTGTACACCATCGGCGACCAGAAGGTGGACGTGGGGAAGGCGACGATAATGGAGCCGAAGGAACCATTGTTCCACAGCCGGCTGATCCCCCCGAACGTCTTCAAGGTTTTCGTGGCCAGTGTCAAACCGGGTCACGAGAATTTTCCTCCTCTAATACTAGTGGGGGATGATGACGAGACCCAGCGGCGGCTTGGTGATTGTTGCAATGGGTGGGTCCTGTTGTGGCCAAAGAGTCTACTTCGTCTGGAGGCGGCCAGGAGCACACCCACGAGCACGCAGCCTCAGCAAGGTATGAACATCAACACCCCACCTACCCAATTAGCGTTGGGTGTCGGGTTGGGTGATAGCGGAAGGGGTATGGAGGAGGCTCCATTAGTCGCTGATGACGTCGCCATGGATGAGGATGACGATGACGATGGCGTTGAACAGTATGTCTATACTGGCGCCTCCTCAGGGTTTGAGCGTCATGAGTCGGTCCCTGAATTACCGTCTCAACATATTATGGACGACCTTCCGGTAGTAAAGAAGTCTAGGAAGAGAGCAAGGAAAGGCAAAAATGTTGATTCTATGATCCAGCCGCCTCAGCAGCCTCGGCTTCAGGACCGTATAGATATCCCTGATGGGGATACATGGCATATCCCCGGTCAACCAATCCTACCTGCAACAGCGCTACGGGCCAGATTTGGCGATCTAAGGAGACTTCATGACGATGTGCTGCGGGTAGAGAAAGGCCTCATTGCCTCGAAAGATCCAGGATACCCACTCTACGTGGTTAACGTTCCGCGGAAAATGTCGTACGTTGACAGCTTCCCCGCGGATAAGTTCTTCCTCCGATTCGATTACATATTCGACATGTTTCACGTGAAGAAGCTGGATTTTACATTTGTCCGCCTTTATGCCTTGCACATGAACTACATCATCGGGGTTGAGCAGATATCTCATATCTGTGTCGCTGACCCGTACTACATGCACGAGGGCTTCTTGGGAGTCTGCGCAAAGCACGATTAATACGCGAGGGATTACATCATCAGTTTCATGCTCGCCAATAAGGACAACGAGGCGATTCTCGTGCCTTATCATCTCGTGTAAGTCATCCGCGCTGCTATCCTTCCTTCGATTTCAATAATTCATTTGCACGGTGGAGGCTAATTAATTTGAGGTGTACTTATTTTGCGCAGAGGCGGGCGCGCCGTCCTCATCATCCTCTACCCCCGATTCTCCCACGCTCTTTACTTGGACTCGTCGAAGAACATTCACAAAAAGGATTACACCCACATCAAAGATGTTCTCGATAGTGCTATGTTTTACAACCAGGCAAGGGGTGGAGAGGTTAGGGACAAGAAGAGAAGGGGAGGCATGGTCGCCTTCAGCCATAAGACCGACTTCTGCTGCATCCAGCAACCGAACGATTCTCTTAATGATGGATTCTATGTCCTACACCACATGCTGGAGTATAGACGAGATCACCAGAACCTTCGCATGTCACCTAGATCTGGCAATGCCCATATTCTGCAATGGGCAAAGGACATAGGAGATATCGAGGATCATCGACTTCGAGCTGAGTTCTATAACATCCAACGTGAACTTGCCCAAATCATCATGAAGGAGGTCGTTGGAAAAACAGGGATGTTCTATGGAGAAGGACAAATGTCGCGGGAAGACGTCCGAACATGGATAGCCTCTCAGCGTCTCGACATGAAGCCTTTCACTAAGCTCGAGGACTATCTCCCTGACATGGATGGATGGCACGACATGGTGGAGTAATTGTCGATATATGACAATGTGTCCATTTAGTCTATACTTTCTGTATGACAAAACTTTGAGTTATGCACGGTGAAACTTTATTTGTGATGTAATTAAACCGTCCTCCTCCTCGACTAGTGAAAATCACTCTAGTTAGGGCATTTTGGGTACGATGAACTTTGTTATTTATGCTTATGATATGTTGTTTCTATTTTTGCCAAGTCTGTCTCTTTCTGTTGCTCAACTATATATGTTGCATATCATCGACTCATGTGACGATTCAGGTACATAGATCATAGATGGCGAAGAAGTGCTATGCCAGGAGTATATATACAACAAGTGGCCAGAGTGTCAGGCCCAGGTGTACCGGTTTTCGGTTTCCGAGCGACAAGCAGTAGTTAGTTTAGGTTCACGCTAATGCGAGAGAGGGATACAAACTCATGTACTCAAAGTGATAGCTCTTCTCGCGTATATCATTGTTTAGATGGATGACGATGTATTTGCAAGTAATCGAGACTTGTATCGCTATTTTTGAGATGATGACAAGAGACCACTTTGTGTTGGATGATGATTATGATGATGACATGATTTGATGAGACTAATTGTATGTATATGCTATGATTACATTTGTATGTGTATGATATGCTAAAGATTATTGTATAAAGCCTATTCAAATACAAAAAAAATACAATACAAATATGTAGGAAAAAAACTAATAAAACTAGTAGTAGCGAGGGAGGGGGGAATTTAGCAGTAGCGCCGCCTTACCAGTAGCGCTTCCCTAGAAACAGCGCTGCAGATAATATCAGCCGCGCCCTTTTCTAAAGAGCGCTACAGCTATTCATGTATAGTAGTATCATGGGACAACAGGCACTACTGCTATACGTTAGCTGTAGCGCCTTATTAGTAGCGCCGGTCGTCGCGCTACTGAGAGGCCCAAAACCTGCGCTGCTGCTAGGCTTTTCCCTAGTAGTGTTGGGTTGGTCGCTGAAGCAGTTGAGGCAGAGGTGGCTGTCGGAGGTGTGGAGGAAGATCTGAGGAATCTATAGACGGTGTCCAGGGCACTGCTCTGTTGTGATGGATCGTTCTTTCGTTGGAGCAGCTCCGGTGAGCCGTAAGACGTCAAGGCTGAAGCAGCACAAGACAGACATCGTCAATCTCAAGTGGGATCCTAATAGCATCTCCAATAGATGATGAAAAATGGATGTAAAATTAACATCGCCAAAAACCACCTGACTACAACAGATGAGGTAAAAACTGTTGACTCTGAACTTAACTGTCGAAACTGAAATTAACTGTGGAATCTGAATGCTACTGTCGAAACTGAACAAAATGGTAGTAGAGAGACACTTGACATGTAGTTTAGGGAGGGCCTGCAGTTCATCTCCAACCTGCACACCCCTGAGCCGGCTGCCACCACCGGTCGAACCGCCGGCCCTAGTGCCGCCTCGCCGCCCCAAAACAACTCACCACCGCCACCCCGGCCAGCCCTCTAGGCCCCCCTCCCATCGTGAACCCTAAGATAGATAGTGGGGTACCTCTCTGGCGAGTCCGGTCCCCGCTGCGGGTGGTTCTTCCTTAACTCCGGCGAGCCC
>NC_057801.1:52025480-52027734 GCF_018294505.1 Triticum aestivum | reverse complement strand
GTGTGGCTTAATCAGAGCAGAGCAGCAGCACAAGCGAGGGGGAGAGCAGCAGCAGCAGCTGGCCGAGCGAGCGATCGAGCGAGAGCCGGAGCAGCAGCAGCAGCGCAAGCGATCGAGCGAGAGCCGGAGCAGCAGCAGCGCGAGCGAGCAAGAGCCGGAGCAGCAGCAGCAGATCTGGCTGGTATGGACGCTGCCACCAAAGGGGTCTCGCACTAGGGGAGATCCGCCGTGGAGATGTCGCCCGCGGCGCCGGCTTCAAGGTAGCCGCTCCATGGGGGTGCGGGATGGAGCACCGTTGGCGCCAGGAGGTCGTGTTAAGGAGAAGGTGCGATGCGATGAGTGTACAAACTCTTTGGTGGCGCCGAGTAGGCCTCGGCTTCGTCCGAGGAGTTGGGGAGGATGCTGCGGTTCCGGTGGAGTAGGTTAAGGCGGCGCTGTGGGGATGGAGCAGCCGCGATAGACGAGGTGATCGTCGGAGCAGCTCCTTGGAGGTGGAGGACGGGGCGGCTGAACCGGCGGGACGGCGAGATGGACGACGGATCCTCATCCGGGGAGGTGGACGAGGGACGTCGAGCTGTTGCGGTGGACGACGTCGTCGGGGAAGAGGCTCTGGCTGGGCAGCGGTGACGTGGCAGACGTAGGAGGGTGGGGTTTCACGACTGGAGCGAGAGGTTATGGCGGCCTGGGATTTCGAATGGCGAAAAGGGGGCGATGGGAGGGGGTGAAGCATGACTTAGGGACGCGCTTGTCCAAAATGTAGGGTGTGTTACAAAAGTACCCCCCACCGATTTGAACTAGCGGCCCTTTCGGCTCAGGGTTAGAAGGGGGATTTCACGTGTCAGGATTTGGCAGCTGGAGGGAGTTTTCGCACGTGTTGTAATTTCGGGATAGCAAGGCGCGGGTTGTGAAGGCGTCAGTTTTGGGAGCAAACTGGCGCACGATATTTGAATTTTCGGGATATAATAAGACGCGGGTTGAATTTTAGGGACAAGCCTAACGTGTAGTAATATTGTACTTGTACGTACCAAATCAATTTGCACTCCCCTCAACCAAAAAGAAAATGAAAAAAGTAAAACTATTCACACCACACAAAGAGAGAGTCTTTCCCCGTTTTACTATACAAATGTTATTCAAAGCTACTCCCTCCTTCCATCTATATAGGGCCTAATGTGTTTTTCGATGCTAACTTTGACCAAATATTAGAGCAATGATATATGACATGCAACTTACACAAAGCACACCATTAACTTCGTCTGTGAAAGGTTCTTTCAATGATATAATTTTCACATTGTGCATGTCATGTACTATTAATATTGTCAATAGTCAAAGGCGGTCTTTAAAATCTCATTACGCCCTATATAGATGGAAGGAGGAAGTATGAATCCATGTTATGTCCGATTAATTTTTTTCCCTTTGCTGTATAATGCATGTAACCTACTCATACCAACATTTTAGTGCATTCCAAATGTCTTTACTACCACTGCAATTCGAACTAAATTTGAATTCGTTTCTCTATTTCAATAAGAATCTACAATCATGATTGTTGCCAACTTCAACCATCATAGTTTCCTTGCTATCCGCCAGATATAAATCGGACGACCTATAATGCAGGATGGCAGGCACACCATCATCAACAACTCCGTTTTTTATAAGAGTAGAGATAAAATATATTAAATGTAGTATAACATGTTCATAAACACACCATGTGTATCACCGTTATATATATTCACACATACGTCGGTTTAAAACACTATGATAAATTCTTCAAATATCCGAATTCGCTTTTTATAATGAAGTATATATGATCTCTATTCGTCTTTTACACCCACACAACCCTCTTATCTTCGTAGCTAGCGCTAACTTTCTCTTGTGCATGCACACGCCTGCATCCCTCTCACCCTCCCTCAGCATTCTCTAGCTCCATCGCACAAATTCGTCTTTTCACTTTAGGTCGTTCACCCATGGTGTGTGTAGGCCCCCCAGCTCCTTCTTTACGGCACACATCGATCGATATGCCTCTCTAGCCAGGTGTGCCTAGCACAAACACAAGCTTCCCCTCTTCTCTTATCATCGTCCATGCCTCACTCCCACCAATCTTTTCATCGTTCTTGTACTCGCACACTCCTCCCGGCTCGATATAGTATGCCTCTCGTACCACCTCCTACATGCATCCCTCTATCTCTATCCTTCTCCTCGTGCCTTGTTTGCTTCTAACACACACATGAATGTATACCGATCAATCTCCCAACATATA
>NC_057801.1:52018133-52025127 GCF_018294505.1 Triticum aestivum | reverse complement strand
GATTGATCTTCCTATGTAGTTATGTCTGCTTACCACAGCCACATCGTCCCCCCTCATCATTCGTGCATCCTCCTGACCTGTCTCTCACACGCACGTGCACAGACAACAAGCAGCCATCTCCTCTATTATTGATATTGCGGGCGTGCCCTCCATTTGTCTAGCAAGCCTAGCTATCCCACCATTTGTTAGAAGCAACTCCACTACCACCCCCTCCAACACTCTAGCTCTGTCCCTCTCCCAACCTTATTCCTCTCATGCACATATGCACGGATGCCGATCGATCTCCCTTAATACATGAGGCAGATCGATCTCCTTAATACATGAGGTAGGCCTCTCTCCTCCTCCACACATATACCAGCCATTGTACCTCTATAGTTAATTGGGCCTCCCTCTTCCCCCACCACACACCGATAGTCGAGCGCTGCAGGTAGGTATCCATGCCACAGAGACAAACTACACATGTCCCCTCTCACGTTCCAGTAGGCCAGCCACTCTATATCTTTGACGTGGGCACACACAAATTCGATGGCACTCTTTATCGATCACGCGCGCACACACACACACATCATCCCTCTTTTCGATTCTATGGACACCTCAAGACGGTGATACCTCCACTCTCTTCTCGTGGATCGCCCCCTCTATATATATGTTATATCCAAGACTCTATTTCACACACATTGCATATGTTACATTTTTTGATTGAACTCCCCCCCCCAAAAAAAAACTCTCAAGAACCCACACACTATATCTATCTAGGTTTGTATCTCTCTCACACAACCCCACGTAGGTGGTGTACATATACAAGAAGAGAATAGGTGCATTGTGTACGTACTCACGCTTCGTGCCCAGCCACACCCGCGCGGGTACACGGTGGAGCTCATTTCTTTACGAAATGGCAGCCCACGTGCCAATTTGAACGCCTGTAGCGGTTGTTTACCTAGGGAGGTCGTGTACCACGCCTGCATGAAACAAAGTTCGACTTGACGCGTTGCCGCGTTATTTTTAAATAAAGTTATAGCGCTCAATGGCACGTACACAGAATATAAAACGATTTTTATGGAGAAAAAGGTAGTCCGCTCACAATATACAATGGAGCCTTGCGTGCCTGGTTTGTCGCTCTTCAGAGTATCTCACACAAGGCTGCAGTGGCCTCTCTCTCTCTCCGTTGGTCACTGATCCGGCCGCATCCCATCCGCCGGGGGAACGGGAGTGCGGTGGCCTCTCTCTCTCTCTCTCTCACCGTTGGTCACAGATCTGGCCACATCCCGTCCGCCAGGGGAAAGGGAGGAAGTGCTTCATTTCTCCGTTCGACGGCGCCGAGGCAGCACGTCCCGATCTGCGGTACACGTCGTTCTCTCTGACCAAGCTCCGGCGTGGCAGGGCCTACGCCACCTGCTCGCAGATTCTGCCCGCCGCCGCTCACCTAGTTACACCCCGACGACCTCCAGGTATCCCCTCCGGCCTTGCTCCACTGCCCGTCTTCCCACGTCGCTGCATGTGGATCTTCCATAGTTCTTTGCCCAAAACATAGCTCGTCCAGCGTACTTTCCATATTGCATTCTCATCCTCACACTGTTTTAGACAAACACAACTGTGTTGTTATCTTCCCTTAGGGTAAGGAATATGCTTCTTTTTTGTCGTCGCATGTGTCATCAACTGTTATTGGCTAGTAATTGTTTCCTTTCTACCTCTTTTTTGCAAACAGGGCTATCCATTTCACCTCGTTGCTATTGCGACCTTTTGGTAAACTGCACAAATCACTTTTTTCTTAAGAGTGTTTTATGCAGTTGTACTAAAATGTCACATGGGAAACGTCTCTACATTTCAGTGCGACTGCACAAAGGGAGATTGGTTTTGCTCTATCCTCCTCATCCAACTCCGAGCCTAATCTTCTCCAACGAGTTAGTCTTAAAAGAGACTGCAAAGGTGACCGACTTATATTTATGTGTTTATTGCTTCATCAGCAGTCCTCTATTATCGTAATCACACTTAATATCTTTGGAACAGGGACGCTCGGCTCTATTTTAGTGGAACTGCACAAAATGATCGGAATGTTGCATGCTCTAGACAGCTACTTTTTTCCCAACATGCCTTGTTGATTTAGACAGAGCTGGGGGGGTGGGACATTGCTGCCAATGAAAGCATGGATCAATTTTAATTTAACTCCTTCTCACAACACTGTCTTCAGTTGTCATGTAATTATTAGCTCTGATCTGCTAATAATTGACATGCATTAGCAAGGAAGTTAGTTTTTTATTGTTTCCGAAAGAGCATCGATGGCAAGACACGCGAAACAGAAGCTGAAAGCTCACACCATTGTACAATTTCATGTCTCGCTGGAAAATTATTAGTATAGTACGTCATTTATGTAAACAAATGATGGAAGCTTGATAGCATTGCCAGAAGCCTCTTCATCATCCGGGTCCATGTGCCATGCACAAAATTATACTTCTTCGTTCCTAAATATTTATCTTTTTACAAATTTCAAACGAGCATATTTTAGAGTGTAGATTCACTCATTTTGCTTCGTATGTGTACTCCCTCTGTTCCTAAATATTCTATTCGTCTTTCTAGAGTTATCAACAAGTGACTACATACGGAGCAAAATGAGAGAATCTGCACTCTAAAATATGTATATACATCCGTATGCGCCAGTCCATTTGAAATCTCTAAAAAGACAAATATTTGAGTAGTCACTCGTTGAAATCTCTAGAAAGACAAATATACTCTGGAGTATATTTAAGAACCGAGGGGGTAGTGCACAACCGCATGGGAGACTCAGCCCTGTCGTTGCGCCGCATTAATAGTGAGTAATGAGCAGTCAAATCATAAGCCCAACCTTTCCCACTATAAGTTGCTCTGAAGAAGCAACCACCAATACGCTCTTCTTTGAATCCGCTCATACTACTCCATCTGTCACTGTTTATACAGCGCGCTTCAGAAAAAAGAAAAAAGATCTATGGGACCAAGGCGACTAGCGATCGGCCTGAAAAATAGCATTGGTAGTTATAGCACGGCATCTATGACTAGTAGAGGGAATAATGCGTACACACATGGATGCAGTGCTTCCACCCCGGGTACACACATGCATGCAGTTACTCCATTCCGTAGTTACATGCAGAGAAAATTGTGGACTTGATTGCGGTTACCATGCCCTAATTAATTGAGCATTAAACCAAACACGTCTAAAGTCTCTCTAGTGGTGGAAATGCATTGAGAGAAATGCATCATAATGAAGCGCGCCCTGTAAACTGTGACGGAGGGAGGAGTAGTATGAAGGTTCAAAACCAAGTATGCGTATGGCCAGTCGGTCAACGCACCTCCCCTGGGGATATCACTGACATGTGGGACAGGAGTGTGAGCAAACCGATCTCAATTGACGGCAAAGAGCCAACCCGCCGTTCCTTGAGAGAGACGAGGAGCGAGAACACACAGACGGGTTCGCATGGGGGACAAGATATATTAGAGCATGGTTGGTTGATCGGTATCATTATTACATGTTGGCAGTGGCGGAGCTACGTGAGGGAAAAAGGTGGCCATGGCCCGCCCAGCCTAAGAGCAAAACACTCGCACTTTGCATGAAGTGATGACCAGCTCAAGAGAAATTCCATTCAGATTGGCCTGCTCGGCCCGCCCAGTTTTTGGTTTCAAGCTCCGCCACTGCATGTTGGGCTGCCGTTTTCCGCCCTTCTCCGGAATAAACGTGTACAAATGCTCCACCATGTGGTTCTAGTAGTAGTACTACTCGTACTACTGCGCTTGGCTCTTCGCCTCTTCGTGAAGTCGAACAATGATGGTACTCCGCATGTTGGGTACTAAAGTGTATGCCTCTGACAATCTGACACCGAGTGGACTGATGCATGTCCACCGAGGGTAGGTTGCATTAGTCAAAAGGCGTAAGCGAGCTTCACCTTGTCCTGCAAGCTTCTCCTTGTTCTGCGAGTTGACGGGACACACCAAAAAGTAGTGCTAGTCCATACTCCCTCCTTTCCGGTTAATATGGCTCAATCCTTTTTGCGGGTAAATGAGAGAGCTTTATTTGTATATAAGCATTCTTAGGACGATCAGCCAAGACACTGGTCACTAGGAAGCGAGGTACACCGCAAAAAAAGAAGTAGGAAGCGAGGAGTTTCATCAAGCTAGCTCTCGGCCACATTCAAAGTGCAGCAAGCACGGTTCGCACGAAGATGCGCCACAAGGTTTGCTGACCTGTTTACATGCTGAATAACAAAAAAAGAGGAAATATTACCGAGCGTTACTATTTGTAACAGAATATGAGCCAGAATTAAGCGAGAATCGTGGCGAGTGTTCCATGCAATCAACTTCCATTATCACATGCGAGAACCCTCAAAGATAACCAAATGTGTTGAAGATTCCTTTATCACATTTTAAAATTATAATAAGAGTGCAGATGCTCCTCCATACGGTTTCTAGTACTAGTATAGTACGTACCTTTATAGACTATATTAGTAAACTTTGCGCTTTGCTGTTCGCCTATTCGGTAAGTCGAACAATAGTAACACTAGTAGTATAGTGTATGCTTCTGGCAAACTGACACCGAATTAATTGTTGCACGTCCATCGCCTGACCGAGGGAGAGCTTGCATTAGTCAAAAATTTCTCCTTGTCCTGCGAGCCACCGCGCACAAGTAATGCTAGTCCATACTGCCTCCTCTCCGGTTAATATGGATTAATTTCAAACGAGATAAATACACTGTCTGTCACTGTATATTTATAAAAATACGGTTAGTGGACTTCATAATATGTTCATTGCGCTCAATATATATATTTTCCGGTATTTATACGGTCACTAGCTCACCCTGACTGAGTATGTGTGTGCATGCACGTGTAGGTTGAGCACTTAGCGTGACCGTGTGTGTTTTGTCGTGTGCTCGGACATGCATGCATTAGGGTGTCGCGCGCATTTTTGCGTCCATGTGTACGTGTGACTGTTGCATACACGTAGGGGGGGTACGTGTAGGGGCAACTAAGGAGCAGTCAAATCACACAGTAAATCACGTTTGTCGTGTTCGTGTCTCACCCTCCTCCACGGCTCGACCCCACATGGTCGCTCGACATGCCACTCGCCGCAAACCGAGTATACGATAACTTTCCCACCTGCTTGTCGTTGGATCGCGCCATGGAGTACTACTAGCACTACTGGAAGAGATTGACGAGTTGGGGGAGGACAGCTAGCTATAGCAGGGACTCCCAAAAACTTTTTACATGCATGTTGTAGCCGGCTATTGCGACCTTTGAACGCGGAGCAGCCGCATGCACCCGGAAGCGGCGCGGGCGACGCTCTCTCGGCCGACGCGCCGCTTAAATGCCGAAGCCAGTGAGAGGTCGCGTCCGCTCTGGCCGGGCATGAATGCGGCACTGACCGTTTCGGGCGGGAAGCACGCGCGGGTGATGAAGAGGGTTCGGGTTGGTCAGGACCGGCATTGGCAGCGGTCCGGACAAATATGTAAATGGAATTTTACGTAAACACGGATATGCATGTCTATGTCTATGTCTGTGTGCGCGATGACTCTCGCAACCTGGAAGCGGGGGCGTGTTTTTTACCGAGTTTTCTTTCTTGGTACGTTAGAAAATCAGTTTGTCCAATTCACATCTAGATGTTATTTAAGGTATCACATCTAAGCTCCCACAAGTATATAATGTAGCAACAAGAAACAAAAAAACTAGGACAAAAAAATAGACCACAAACAGAGTGGACATCAACTTAGATGTGACATAACTATGTCACATCTAGATGTGTCCTAGACAGACCCTTAAAAAATTGTCCGCCAGTTTTCGTTCCTTTTTTTCGGGAACGCGTGTATTCTATTTAAAACCACTGCTATGGAGAGATTTTTTTACTCCATTATAGCCTCTTGTTTGATAGAGTTTCTCGCGTCTCGCTCTCTCACCCTCTCCATATCAAAACAAGATGACAGTGTCCAGTCTATCTCTCTCCTCACCGATGGTCATAGATCCGGCCGAATCCCGTCTGCTGCGGGAGGTGAGGAGGTGCAGCGTTGACGTTGTCGCCATCGGTGACGGGGGAGCCGATGCGCACCGTCCTCTCGGAGTTGGCGCTGGCGCGGACGAAGATCATCCGCGCCCTTGTTCACCGCCGTCGTGTGGGCAGATCACGCTCGCCCGCCTAAATGACATCTCGCCCACCAGAGGTATAACTTCTTGTACTGGTCCAGCTCCCCTGGTCGCTGCGTGCGGGTTTTCTTCTATGCGACTACTCCCCAGCACCCCATGCATAGTACTCCCTCTGTCACGGTTTAGAAGGCGTGCTTGGAAATTCTCTGGGACCTAGGTGATTATCTATTGGTTGTGAGATGAGTTAAAAAATAGGATTCACACTATGCATGCATATATGAGTAGTATATCGGAGTACTAATTAGTTATTAGAAATAAATGCAATGTTCCCTAAACCTTGTCTATTGTGGAAACGCACGCAAATTTAACTGTGCCTTCTAAACTGTGACGGAGGGAGTAGCTAGGGTTCGTCGGCTAGTCCAACATCACCTACTAGTACTATTATAGAGGAAATGCCACTCGAAAAGTTGTCCTGATTTATGCCTCGGTGGAGGTATACATGTTGTTTCGACAAAAAGTACATGGTGGTTGTGCGGTCATTGTCCATATGGTGGTAGTACTATCACTGGTTAAATGAAGAAATGCTTTTTTTTCTCGGGTATCCTGGTTTAGTTCCCATCAAGATATAATTATGATGCTTCTGTTTGTTGGTGTACTTTTCATTAACCCTTTTTTTATATTTTTGGAAACAACGATGCGTGTCTCCATACCCGGGCATGTCTTCCTCAATTTTAGTGCACTGGTAGAAAAAGAGGCTTCCATCCAGCCCCATTAGTCGCGAAACTGTAGGAACCGCGACTAATGAAGTCTTTAGTCGCGGTTCGGCAGACGAACCGCGACCAAAGGCCTGGGCCCAGGGCGCTCGGTGGCCAGCTGGTGCACGTGAGGGGCTTTAGTCG
>NC_057801.1:52004712-52014511 GCF_018294505.1 Triticum aestivum | reverse complement strand
TGCCTAACGACTATGCACGTGAACTTCGCAGGCAGGCACTCATGTTCAAGGAGAACAAAGAGCGGGAGAAGGCCGAAAGTAAAAAAAGCGGGAAACAAGTTGCCCAGCTCGGGGAACAAAGTAAACAATCGATTGCCCCGCTTATAGTGGAAGCCTTCTGTCCGGATGCCCCCGAGATCATACAAGCTGCGGCAGCACAGGGATTGACTGTAACGAGTGCCAGAGAACAAGCGGCCAACTTAGGTATTACTCTTCGTGAACTGTTAGGCCTTGATGAGGCGCCAGTGAAGGAGGTAGTAATTACATATGTCAAGAATGGGCCTCTCGTCGAGCCTGCGCAGGAAAAGGATCTACCTCCACAAATGAAAGGTCTGCTGAAATGGTACAAGGGTTACATAAAAAATAAAAACGCCAAAGAATATATTTATGCGGAAGTTAGACATCAGCATCACTTCAAACATTACTATGTACAAATTGAACTGAGTGAATTGTTCCAGCTTTTCAATCTGCGCGAGCTCGATAAATCTATCATCAGTTGCTACGTTCTGTAAGTGATTTATTAATTTCTACCCCATCTCGTTCATATTGCCTGCACTATATATATGTCCTAACTATATTGTTGTGTCCGCTATTATACATGCAGAATGAAGATTAAGGAATGCAGAGTAAGGAACATCCATGATGTTGGGTTCATTGACCCACACATCATTAATGGACATGTGTTGGAGCGTTACCCCGCCGACGTGGAGGCAGACCTGTGGCAGTTTCTTACAAAGCAGGAACTCAAAAGTGATATTCTATTTCCTTACCATTTTGAGTGAGTGTTTCTGTCTTGAGCACATTCTCTTTTGTTTACTCCATGCATGGTATGTGGCCGGCTAATCGATGAGTTATGCATGACGTACTGTGCATGTATCGTGTCCGCAGGTTCCACTGGATTCTGCTAGTAATTAAAGTTAACACCTCAGAATGTCTCGTCCACGACTCTGTGAATATGGATCCAAAGCTTTGGGGCGGCATGAGAAGAATGCTGCAGAAGTAATTATTTTCATTCATTTGCGCTCTATATCGATCGGCCTATTTCGTTCATTTCCTAATATCAAGTAACTAATTAATAACTCTCTTGTTCATTTAATTTTCTTTGCCTCGTAGGGTTTGGAGACGGTTCGTAGATACAAAGGTCGGTCAATTCAAAAAAGAGCTAGAATTCAAAATGTTAAAGGCTAAGAATGCTGGGGATATTCAGCCACCGGAGACCAATCTATGTGGATACTATGTCTGTGAGATGATCCGGAGATACACCTCTGAGCGGGTTCCGAGTGATACCAATGCTCAGAGGAATAACCTCCGGTGGATGCTTAGTCCAGAAGCTCGGTTCCGACCACTTCAAGAGGAACTAGCTGGATGGTTCAGCAGGGAAGTCCTCCATCCTAAAGGAGAACACTATTACGAGGACGTAGAACTTTATATGCATTAAATCATGTATGGAAACTTGTTCAAAATTGTATATGGTCATCCGATGATATTGAATATATATTGTATATTCCTCTTGAATTCTTTTTGGTTCTAATTTCAAATTTATTTGAAATTGTACATTCATATGCATGTATGTAGTACCGTAGAATATATGAAACTCCTTCAAAATTAAAATAAAGCACAAAAGAAATAAAACAATACAAATTAAACAGAAAACAGGTTTAAGGGGGGGGGCTAAAACCCTAAACCTGCGGCGGCCTTTAGTCGCGGTTGGCCAGAAGAACCGCGACTAAAGGTCCTCCGCCCCGACGGCCACCTGGCGCCCACGTGGACGGGCCTTTTGTCGCGGTTCTTAAGCAACCGCGACTAAAGGGGGGGCCTTTAGTCGCGCCCGTTCGGTCGCGGTTGCGCAACCGCGACTAATGGCAGTTGCGAACCGCGACCAAAGGCCCTTTTTCCACTGGTGGTGGAACTTCACAAAATTGGATGGCCATTGTTGTTCTGCCTCACTGTCCTCTGCCACGTGGTTCTTCCTTCCTCGAGCTTGATTACTGAGAAGAAACAGACCACAATGAGGATTTGTCGAACTTCATAGGTGCCTCACCCAAACTTGATGCCAAATGGATGATGTATCACCACGATGACCTATCGATGCTCATGGTCGTGCCTCATGGTTGCGTCGGCTGGTGAAGCTGATCGATTTTCAATGAAAAACAAGCTATCTTCCATCAGTGCTCTTTGCTTGTTACGCACAAAGATGATATCCTTCGTCAGTTCACCTTGGTTGCGTTGGAGACGTAGTCGTCTTTCATGTTGGTGCAATTTTATCACACAATTGGCTATGAACCAAATGTTTCCTCGAAGAAGGATCGACATTGGTACTAAGAGAGCATACGTTTTGTATTGATTTTTAAGCCTTCTCACAACTTTGTCTCCAGCTCCTCAAGAATTTTATTTGTCCAGCTATTAACTTTCATTTTAAAAATGGTGTGGACTAAAAACCCGGATGGACGTAGTAGCCCTCCATTTTTATTTACTCTGCATATTAGATTTGACTAAAGTCAAACTTTGTAATACTCTCAAACCTTTCTGATAATTGAAAATAAATTCTTTATTTGTACACACTCTCACACGTTTCCGATAATTTGGCGCATGTGTGGTTGTTCACTTAAGGGAGGGTAGTGTACCACACGTGAAGGACAGGAAGTGCGACCAGGACGCGTGGGCATGGATCGTTAGTTCATCGGAAGTAGTACTCCCTCTGTTAAATAAAGTGTTTTGTTTCATACTTACACAATTTAAAACGATTGTTATGGAGAGAATAAGAAAACCACTCCACTATATATTAGTCATATACACACGAGAGTACTATATGGACGCAGCTTCATTGACTTAGTGCACCTGCCTTTGGGTTTATGACAGATGGGCCCAAAATGTGGCTGGCTCACCTGTCATACAGCCAAAAGCAGATGGAGTGAAGGCACCGGAGCTCAATCCGTACTACATTGTATATATATAAGCGGGAGCCTCAGCGCTTGTTCTCTAGGGTTTGCACTCTCCACACACTCGGCGCAATACATATATGTTACACGCTGGAGGCTCAGCGTTCATTTGCTAGAGTTTGCTATATTCACAGTCTCTCACCCTCTCTTCACCAGATCTAAACAAGACTTCGTTGGCCTCTTGTCTCTCTCACCCCTCGCAGCTGGTGAAGGAGGCATCTGTATCCTGTCGCACCGGGAAGGGGAGGAGGTGCAACGTTAACTCTATCGCCTTCGGCGAGGGAGGCAATCCACTGCCGGCTGTGCTGTTCTCTTTCACCCAACACCTGTGCGGGAGGGCCACCGACCCCTTCTTCCTCGCTGTCGTACGTAGTGTGGGCAGATCCGGCCTCCCGCCGCACGCCTTCCCACATCCCGACGACCCTAAGGTATAAGTTTCTTTGAAACCGTCGTTGCTCTAGCTGCATGTGGATCTTTTTCGATCTGTGGTCGAATCTAGGTCTTGGTTCAAAGAGGAAAGAAAGGTGCGGTGGGGTGGAGCATGAATCTAGGACGTTGTTCAATGAGGAAAGGAGGGAGGAAAAGTAGTATAGACTGGCTATCTGATAACCCACAAGTATAGGGGATCACAACAGTTTTCGAGGGTAGAGTATTCAACCCAAATTTATTGATTCGACACAAGGGGAGCCAAAGAATATTCTCAAGTATTAGCAGCTGAGTTGTCAATTCAACCACACCTGGAAACTTAGTATCTGCAGCAAAGTGTTTAGTAGCAAAGTAATATGATAGTAGTGATAACGGTAACAAAAGTAAAGACAGCAAAAGTAATGTTTTTGGTATTTTGTAGTGATTGTAACAGTAGCAACGGAAAAGTAAATAAGTGTAAACCAGTATATGGAAAACTCGTAGGCACCGGATTAGTGATGGATAATTATGCCGGATGTGGTTCATCATGTAGCAGTCATAACATAGGGTGACACAGAACTAGCTCCAGTTCATCAATGTAATGTAGGCATGTATTCCGTATATAGTCATACGTGCTTATGGAAAAGAACTTGCATGACATCTTTTGTCCTACCCTCCCATGGCAGCGGGGTCCTATTGGAAACTAAGGGATATTAAGGCCTCCTTTTAATAGAGAACCAAAACAAAGCATTAGCACATATTGAATACATGAACTCCTCAAACTACGGTCATCACCGGGAGTGGTCCCGATTATTGTCACTTCGGGGTTGCCGGATCATAACACATAGTAGGTGACTATAGACTTGCAAGATAGGATCTAGAACACACATATATGCATGAAAACATAATAGGTTCAGATCTGAAATCATGGCACTCGGGCCCTAGTGACAAGCATTAAGCATAGCAAAGTCATAGCAACATCAATCTCAGAACATAATGGATACTAGGGATCAAACCCTAACAAAACTAACTCGATTACATGATAAATCCCATCCAACCTATCATCGTCCAGCAAGGCTATGATGCAATTACTCACGCACGGCGGTGAGCATCATGAAATTGGTGATGGAGGATGGTTGATGATGACGACGGCGACGAATCCCCCTCTCCGGAGCCCCGAACGGACTCCAGATCAGCCCTCGGAGAGAGATTAGGGCTTGGCGGCGGCTCCGTATCGCAAAACGCAATGATTTCTTCTCGCTGGTTTTTTCTCCCTGAAAGCCAATATATGGAGCTGGAGTTGGCGTCGGAGGGCCACCAGGGGGCCCACGAGGTAGGGGGGGCGCCCAGGGGGGCGCCCTCTACCCTCGTGAGCAGGGTGTGGGCCCCCTGGTCTTCATCTTTTGCGAGGATTTTACTTTATTTTTTCTAAGGTGTTCCGTGGAGTTTCAGGACATTCCGAGAATTTTTATTTTCTGCACAAAAAACAACACCATGGCAGTTCTGCTGAAAACAGCATCAGTCCGGGTTAGTTCCATTCAAATCATATAAGTTAGAGTCCAAAACAAGGGCAAAAGTGTTTGGAAAAGTAGATACGACGGAGATGTATCACTATCCAGCCGCTTTGTTGGTCGAAAAGGGAAAAAGGGGGTAACCCAGTACACACATCTGTAAGGAACCGATCTCTTTGTTGAAAAGGGAAAGAAACTGGGGGGGGGGGTCGGGTAGATTGTGCAGGACTAGATTTTATGCCCTCACATAGGAAAAAAGTTCAAAGAGAACAAATATGGGACCAACACAGGTATGCAGCTTGGCTACATACTCTGTATCGCCCATTTATACGTTTGGACGCACATGGTGCTAGCATGTCCCATACAGCTATTTTGCAGTTGTTAATCTAAGAATGCCGCCGGAAAATTGAAGCAATGCCACTGTTAAAAGTAAATTACATTTTTTAACGAATGTTGTTTCAAGAGAGTGTCTCTGTTAATATGAATCAATGCTACCGTTTTAGAAATGCTACTATCCTACTTTGTTTTCCATCCAAGATAAGTTAGATGCTTCTTTCTGTCACCGTTTGTTTCATCCTCCTTTATAGGCAAGTAATTGTTCCTTTTTTGCCTCTATTAAAACAGGGGTATCGATTCAACTTGTTGCTATTGCAACATTTTACTTCACTACTCGAAACACTTATGTTTTAAGAGTGTTTTGTGTAGTTCAACTTGAATGTCACACCGGTGATTTTGCTTAATTTTGGTGGAACTGCACAAAAGGAGATCGAGATTTGTTTCCAGTGTTCCTGTCGAGTTGTTTCAAATCTTGGTCTCTACCACATGATATCTATTCAACTTGTTGCTATTGCGACATTTTGCTTCGCTACGCGAAACACTTTGCTTGATTTCAATGCAACTGCACAAAATGAGATTGGATTTCCTATTCGTGTTAGCAGATTCGTATTTTATCCTGGTGTTCTCATGAAAGGTCAGTACAGGCCTTCATCCACATGATTGTGCACTGTGCTTTGAGATGTTGTGCTACTTGTATTGTACCGTTTTAAATAAATGTTGAATTGAAGCTATTGTATTGCTGTCTTTTCCCATTAAGTAGTGAACAAAAATGGGACCAACCCAGACATGATGCTTGTTGCTTTGTTACAACAAACTCTGCATCACCCCCTTTATAAGTAGATGGAAGCACATATTGTTGTTGCGCCCACTCTCCCCTGGAACTGTTTATGCTTTTTGTTAATCTAATGCCGTTGTTAAAATTAAGCAATGCCACTCTCAGAATTAATTAACTACTGAATCTTAGTTCAAAACTGCAACACTTGTTAGGAATGGTACTATCCTGCTTTGTAGTTCTTTCTACATGTTTAACCAAGGTATTGTTAAGATAATGTCTCTTTAAAAATGAATCAGTTGCATTGTTTTAGGAATGGTACTTTTCTGCTTTGTCGTTCTTTATACATGTTGAACCAAGGCATTGTTAAGATAATGTATCAGTCAATATGAATGAATCACACTAATGGAGAATTGCTCCTCTCCTGCTTTGTTTCCCATTAAGACAAGTCATCAACCGTTATTTCTCAGTAATTGTTTCCCTTATACCTATTGTTGCTTACAGGGATATCAAAATTAAAGCTCAGTTTTATTCCGACTTCGATTTTAGTTGAACTGCACAAAAGGAGCCAATGTGTCCAAGGCAAACTGCTGCGTTACTGGGTCCAGTTGGTCGTTCCACTTTGCAGAAAGAAGCAGTCACTGGATGCGGTACATTACAGAAGGAATGACCGAGAAGCTTTACAGAGTATTATTAGACACCGGTGACATGACTAGTCTGCAGAGACCATTGGCAATTTAACAACACGTGGAGTGCCCTGGGCAAAAAGTGCCCCAACAAGTACAAGAAGCTAAGACAGGACACGATCATAGGCATTACATATTTTGAATGGGAAAAGATTGTCAAAGTTTAATCATTGATGTTAGCAAGAAGACGTTAGTTTAATATATTGAAATTGGAAAACCTTGTTAAAATTTGCTCATTGATGTTAGCAAGAAGACGTTAGTTTAATATATTGGAATTGGAAAACCTTGTAAAAAAATTCTCATTGATGTTAGCCAGAAGACATGCATTTGATATTTTTTAGTGGGACGCCCTTGCTGTGAGAAGCGTCGAGTGTTTTTTCCTATTCATGTGTTCAGTTTAGAAGTAAATAGTTACTCTGCTGAGATATTCCTGTGTTAAGAGTTTGTTCTGAATATTGTCTATGTAATGCCAGGCCTTGTGTTTGATTGCAAAGTTGAGCTTGGAATGTTGAGGCATGCGGCATCACGAGCTGTTCACCGTGCCTCCTGAGAATAATGCTTCGTATTGTTTTGCATGTCGATCTAATGCCAGTGATTTGCTTGTTAAGAAGATCATCCTCTTTTGTTGTTTCCGTGCGTAAGAAGTTCATCGTCTGATGTTTCATTCATAGCCTATACGACATGTCGGGTAGGTTAGACGTGAAACCATATAATCTTCCGACCAACTCATGATATTAGGCCGTGATTGGATCGTCGTTTTCCAACCAAAACCACTTGTAAAACTGACGCTTGTAAATTAAAGCAGATGGTCTCGGGCGAAGGCGCTTTGTTGGTCGATTTCGACTAGTAAAATATCGGAAGTACTTCACACACAATAAAAACGCTGAACGACACTCGGACGATTGCTAATCCAGCCGTTAGCTGCTGTTTCAGCCTTACCCATGGATGCCATCATACGCACGTCGTGCATGTATCGTCTGGTAATGTCGTCCATATAGCAATGCTCGTAAAATATACACTGGTCTCTCAAATTACACGCGTAACCCGCCGGTTTTACTTACAGACCTTGGGCCTTCTGATGACAAGTAAATTACACTTGTATGTTAATACAGGTTTGAAATAAACCAGAGCTCCAAAGTGCGGCCTTACCGTTTCATGCCGTCTCAGTTTCTCGAAGGTGCTCATAGGTGTCCGATGATCCTGGCTTCCGGAATGAGCCGCGGGCGCTGTATCAGACCTCCATAGGGCCCGCGAGGCCCTCTTCGTTGTCATTCGAGTTGTTGCGCTCGCAGTGGCACCGAGCATTGTTAACATGGTCAACGAACATGAGGATTCAGGCGATGACTTTATTTTGACTGGATGACACTAGGGACCCACTAGGGCCATAGTCGTATGTACGCAAGTGCCTCCTTATTATGTACAACTATATATTTTTTTGCTTTCTCCTGGTTTCCTAACATCACAGTCCCACACCATTGTCAATCTATGTAGTCAATATAAACAAGAGAATTGCACAAGGTGCGGCCGACAGCTGGGACCAAGCAGCTCGAGCAGTATTTGTGTTTTTGAGGAATGAACACTGCAGAGTTTTTCTTAGCGATGATTTCGTTGTTGTTCAGAGGAGAGGAGGGTATTAACTGGGCGGGCTGTGGCCCGTCTAGCCCAGGCCAGATATCCAGCCCAAATACTACTTTTTTCAAGATGAAAATGGCTAGCCCAACTATACATCTTTTTGAGGAATACCTAGGCAAGGTCAACTTGTTATTCTCCGCCCCGCTGTGCTGCAAATCTTTCCTATGAGGGATGCATTAGGCTTAACAGTATAACGAGCTTTAAAACTAATAAATGGGATGTAATTATACAAACTGGGCAGTAACTATAAAAAATGCACCAAACACGAAATTAATTTATAAAATATTATTTATGGATTTTGAAAATCTTAAATTTTCATTGTTGCGCGCGCAATGTTTCGTTGGATTTTTACGTAATACAAATTTATATTTAATCTGAATAGAAATTTCTGGATAAAAATATTTCGGATCCCATCAAAATGTGGGAAATTTTATTGAATTCTGTCTTCAACGGTTGGTTGAAATTATTAATCGTTGTCCTAGCTAGAAAATGGGTTGTACTTTTAACAAACTGTAAATGGGTTGTTGTAAATTTCATTAGAATTCAAAAATGGGCTATACATTCTTACAAAACGCAAATGGGTTATAAGTTCTCTGCCACACACTTGTGGGCCTACTAAGTGACGCGTCCCCTAAAAAAATAAATTGACGCGTATGCAAGGCTTTATCAACTTATTATAGTCAACACATGGTTCGAGCAGCAATGGCCGTTGGATGTCTATCCAACGGATGTCGTGCTTCTTCTTCAATCTCGGATATTCTTAGCTTCGGCCTTCCAAAAAATGATTCCTCCCCCTGACATCTGGGGTGCACCGTTTCGGAGGCTGACCTGTGGGCCTACTAAGTTGGAGCGTACCAAGGGCTTTGTCAACTTAGTCAATATAAACGATTCTAGCTTCAATGACCGTACGATGTTCATCTAACGACCGTACTGCTTCTTCAACCTCTGGTCTTCTTGGTCCAGCCGCCCAAAGCAGCCGGTCGTGTCGCCTGCTCCTGCCTCCCGTGGCCGGCTGTGCTGCCGCGGAGGCCTCACCGCCCCCATAATACTCCCACCGCTGGCCAGGCCATCCCTCCACTCACCCACACCCCATGTTATTCTGCGGCGACGGCAGCCTCACACCGCAGCCGAACCAGTGAACCCTCGTACTCCTCTCCGCGCAGGCTTCCACTGCTGCGTCTTCCCTGGCTTCGCGTCGTCCCCTTCCTAGGCGTCGCCATCGTCCACCGCCTTGGTGCTCTCGGCGCGGCGTGGTCAACGTGGTCAACGACTGACTTTCATCGGAAGAGTACTATACGTGGAGAGGCTGACAGCTGGGTCCACGGCGGCCGCAAGGAAGTGCCTCCTTATTACGCGCAAAATAATTATTCCTCCACCTGACAGTAGGGACCCGCCGGATGGGCCACCTTATTTCGTGAAAAAAAACGTTTCCCCCTGACTGCTGGTACCCACCGGACGGGCCACCATATTTCGCGAAAA
>NC_057801.1:52002473-52004394 GCF_018294505.1 Triticum aestivum | reverse complement strand
TTATTACGCACAAAAAAATGAATACTCCCCCTGCTAGCTGGGACTCACCTTTGTGGGAAGCTGACTTGTGGGCCTACTAAGTTGACGGGGACGGAGGGCTTTGTCAACTTAGTCAATATGAATGATTCAAGCTCTAGTGACCGTAGATGTCCATCCAACGGCCGTAGTGCTTCTTCAACCTCTGGTCTTCTTGCTCCATCCGCCCAAAGCAGCGCCGATCGTGCCGCCTGCTCCTGCCTCCCGTGGCCTGCTGTACTGCCGCGGAGGCCTCACCGCTTCCATACTACTCCCACCGCTGGCCAGGCCATCCCTCCACTCCACTCACCCACGCCCCCTGTTATTCTGCGGCGACGGCAGCGCAGCCGAACCAGTGAACCCCCGTACTCCTCTTCGCATGGGCATCCATTGCCGCGTCTTCCCCGACTCCACGTCGTCCCCTTCCTAGGCCTCGCCGTCGTCCACCGCCGTGGTGCTCTCGGCGCGGCATGGTCAATGTGGTCAACAACCGAATTCCATCGGAAGAATACTGTACGTGAAGAGGCTAACAGTTGGGTCCACGATAGCCGCAAGGAAGTGCCTCCTTATTATGCGAAAAATAATTATTCATCCACCTGACAGCAGGGACCCACCGGACGGGCCACCAGTATTTCGCGAAAAAACGTTTGCCCCTGACTGCTGGGACCCACCCGAAGGGCCACCGTATTTCGCAAAAAGACGTTCCCCCTGCTGTCAGCTCGGACCCACCGGAAGTGCCTCCTTATTACGCACAAAAAAATGAATACTCCCCTGCTAGCTGGGACCCACCTTGGTGGGAGGCTTACTTGTGGGCCTAGTAAGTTGACAGGGACGAAGGGCTTTGTCAACTTAGTCAATATAAACGATTCTAGCTCCAGTGACCGTACGATGTCCATCCAACGACCATAGTGCTTCTTCAACCTCTGGTCTTCTTGCTCCAGCCGCCCAAAGCAGTGCCGGTCGTGCCGCATGCTCCTGCTTCCCATGGCCGGATGTGCTGCCGCGAAGGCCTCACCGCCCCCTACTATTCCCACCGCTGGCCAGGCCCTGCGGCGATGGCAGCCTCACACTGCAGCCAAACCACTGAACCCTCGTACTCCTCTACGCGCGGGTTTCCACTGCCGCGTCTTCCCCGGCTCCCCGTCGTCCCCTTCCTAGGCTTCGCCGTCGTCCACCGCCCTGGTGCTCTCGACGCGGCGTGGTCAACGTGGTCAAGGAACGACTTCCATCGGACGTGGACTATATGTGGAGAGGCTGACAGCTGGGTCCACGGCCGCAGCAAGGAAGTGCCTTCTTATTACGCGGAAAATAATTATTCCTCCACCTGACAGCGGGGACCCACCGGACGGGCCACAGTATTTTGCGAAAAAACGTTTCCCCCCTGACTGCTGGGACCCACCAGCTGCACCTTCGCACGCAAGGAAGTGCGTTCGGGCAAAAAAAACGATTCACCCCCCTGACTGCTGGGACCCACCAGCTACATCTTCGCAAGCAAGGAAGTGCCTGACAGTTGGGACCCACCTGGTCGAAGCGTACGTACCCTTGTCATTCTGGTCGCAAACGTGTACGTACATATATACTGGTGGATGTAGAGGCGCGCACGTGTCGTAGTAGAGGCGCGCACGTAGCATGTACACGTACGTACAACGGCGAGGGTGCAAGAAAGAAAATACGGCCACGTACGTACATACGGGCAGGGTCTCTAACGCCTATAGCGCATACGTACATGGCTGGGTCGGAACGGAGAAACAGCGTCGTCGTCGTGTTCATGGGGAGCCAACCGGCTGGGTCAGAACGGAATGTGTTGTCGTGTTCATCGGGAGGGCTTGGACGGAACAGGCGATGGAAACGAGGCCTGACGTACCGCACAATGGAGGAAACGACCTTGTGTTCGACCGGCCACGTT
>NC_057801.1:51981670-52002058 GCF_018294505.1 Triticum aestivum | reverse complement strand
GGGAGGGGTGTGGCGTACCGCAAAACGGACGAGGCGGACCTCCTACGGTCGAAACGGGGGTCCTGTTGATCGGGAGGGGTGTGGCGTATCGCAAAACGGACGAAACGGACTTGTGTTGGAGCGCTACGGTCGAAACGGGGGGGAGGGGTGTGGCGTACCGCAAAACGGGACTCCATGGGATACTGTCCATCTCCACCGTCGACCTCCTCCAGCCTCCACGGGCTATCGTCGACCTCCTCCAGCCTCCATGGGCTCTTGTTCATCCAGCCTCCACCGCGCGCTACTCCACCGGCTACTGTTCAACCACCCCTCCACGAGCACCCATCCATCGTCTACTGTTCATCCAGCCCTCCACACCACGGGGGTCCTGTTCATCCAGCCCTCCACACCACGGGGTCCTGTTCAACCACCCCTCCACGGCCACCCCTCCAACCTCTACTGTTCATCCAGCCCTCCACACCACGGGTTCCTGTTCATCCAGAGGCAACGCCACCGCTCACTGTTCAACCAAACCCCCCTGCAACGCTTACTGTTCATCCAATCGATCGGCTTCAGTTAGCAGCAGTAGCGAAGGAATCGCTCCATCGGATTCAGTTAACAGTCATCGATCGATCGCTCGGGTTCAGTAACGCGTAGCCTGCAGTGCAATCGCTCGGGTTCAGTTAGAGCCCAACGCCTCACTCAGTTTCAGTTAGAGCCAACGCCTCGCACACACGCGTGTACGTACGAGAGAAACGCACATCGCTCCGCCCCCGACCTCCCACCGTAACCGGCAACTCCCCGAAATTTTCCACCCCCTCGCTTCTACCATGGTTTTTTCCGTCATGGACGGCCCAAAGAATGTCATGCAGCTGCGTCTCCGGCCCGCCCAGGACGAAAAACCCATTTTCTGTCATGATTTTTTGTCATAGAAGTAGGAGCCCACCACATCTATGATGATACCGGGTTTTGTCACAACTATCGTCATAGAAGTGTCATATGTATGACAGAAAAATTTTCGTTCGGCCCAAAATGTCACGGATGTGTCTTTTTTCGTAGTGTTAACTATCATATTTCGAATGACTATCAATCACTTTCCAGGTATATCTTCCTCCTCCTAAACTCCCTTTGGTCTATCTAAACTGTATTTCTTCCTTTAACGTGTTCAATAAACTAAATAAGAAAATAAGTAGATGTTAACAGCTAGATTTAACCCAAAAATTACTTTTTCTTGACTTGCTTAATTCGCTTATTTAAATATCCAAGCCGTATTGTCCACTGATGGATTAACATTGTGACAATTGATTAAGTGATCGGCGGGTCCAAGTTATACTTAGAATTTATCTATATATACATAATTGAACTATTTTTAGTACAATTAGTTCCCTTTCTATTAAGGGGAGAAGTAGAGCCTTTGTCTCTCATTTGCATCCTAGGCTCGCGGCCTATGCTTTGAGCTCATTAGGTTTACAAGACAAGGGAGAAAGGGCAAGGCCAGGATGAGTTATAATTGGGCGGCATAATTTCTAGTCCCTGCCTAACCAATGTCATCTGTGACTTTGTTTATAAGCAAGTGCAATATAATTCCCTTTTCCTTCTAAACCTTACTTGTCACAATCTCTTGATGTGTCCTTAATGTTCTATGAGCACTACTATAACTATAGATGTATAGGATACGATTGTCGCATCTGCGGCTCTTTTTAGAGTACAATAATGGTATATATGTATCGAAGGTGCAAAAATAAAGTATGTGGCATTAAATAAGAAGCGTGATCTTAAGGATAAATTGATAGATGTCATCTTGCTGACTTCCGTAGCCACAACACGTGGCATTGAATAAGTATAGTTACACATGAATTTTCCGTAAAGTCTTTTCCGAACAACACATCCAAAGAGAGATTATACAAGATACATTCACTTATACAAGGTCACTACGGAAAAAACATTTTGCATCTATATAAGGCCACTTACAGTAATTCAGTCAAAAATTAATGATGTTTTCTCGTACTAGTAATTTGTTTAATACTTGCATGCATATAGTCATAATGACACTCGGCTACATCCTTCTCACTCCTTCCTTACATGCATGTGCCGTATTAATGATCTCAGTTAACGAAAAGAAAAATTAGCTTCCAAAGCAATCATTAAATTTTATATTGGTACTACCTCCATTTCAGTTTACAAGTCCTGTGCGTATATCTAGGTTATCAATTTTATCACCCTAATATAAACTATATAACACAAAAGTTATATCTTTTGAAAGTAGAAACTCCGTAGTTTATGTTGGTATATTTTTTGTAATATATGACTTGTATTAGGTTGATCAAATTGACGATCCAAGGGTACGCGCACACCCTGTAAACCGAGAGAGAGGTAGTACCTGTAATTTGAGGTTGTGGCCTTGTATAAGGGAATGAATGAAGTAATATTTTTGAGAACATAACCTTATATTAACTTTGAGACCTTTCAAAAGAAACACATGGCCTTTTTGTTTTGAGCAAATGACCAATTTAATCTGCATATGTTGGATCACACTGCTGGAGCTGCGAGTAAAGGAATAGCTAAGCAGCATCCACATAATTAAAGGTGGAATTGTTCTCCGTAAGGACAAAAAATTGCAAAGTGGAGGACTCACCATTGGTCTTAATTTGGCCTAACTTTCTTCATAGGTGTCACCACCGGAAAAAACCAACACATTAAAACAATTCAGCTGCGCATCAGGGGCGGTCGATGGCGCTGTCCACGTCCGCAAGCTACGAGACAAGCGATAGAGTCCACGTTGGCAAGGCTTGTTCGCTTCGTCGCGAGGAAAGGCCGAAGGAAAAGAAATAGAGAGAAAAAAAATAATAGGTGGAACCTGAGTCCGTCCCCTCCACCCGATGCCCCCATCTATCTCGCCTTCTCTTTTTTCGCCGTCGCCGCCTTCGCCGGCTGGTTCCGACGAAATCCGGCGGTCTCAGCGATCGTGCTGGCTACCAATCTCCTCCTCTCCTCGCGCTCTGTATGCTCCACTGCATTGATTCGTCGATCCCACCCTCCCGTGCTTGCCCGCATCGGTTTTACCCGTCTATGGTTTCGGTGTACTCGACCTCCTCGTCGCTGGTGATGCTCCGGCGTCTTGGTCCGGTCGTCTCCGTCTCCTGCTGCACTCTCTTTTGCTGTTGTGCCTCCTTAATGGCGCGGTGCTCTCTCCTCTCTGAGCTCCGCCGTATTCTTTGTGCGTGGCAGCTGATGCAGCTCTGCCTCCATGGCTCCATCCCCACGCTTGTAGCAGTGGCCCAAGGAGGAGCTTCATACTCGGCATGTGGAGCTCGAGACGCGGCGGTGGTCCATGGCATCAAGACCATCCGTCTTCCTCTGCAGAAGCAGCGCTAGCCACAGAGATGCCTGGCTCCATCCTGCTCTCATGTCGCAGTTCTTCTGCCCGACGAAGAAGAGAGGCGAATAGGAGAAGCACGATGCAAGTACACAAGTTATTCTCTTCTTTCTAAAAATTTCCCGCCTCTCTTTGTGTCTTTGTGTCTTTGTTTCTGCAGATGTTGCTCATCTTTGTGTCGTACTCCTAGAGCTGCTCATCTTTGTGTCTTTGTTTCTGCAGATGTTGTTTCTCTATGCCTACAAGGTGTTCGAAGAAATTCCAAGACTAACAAGGAGTTTTTGTATCAGAACATGTATTTGTAGGTGTTATGTCAATAGACCTAAAATGTAGGCTACCTGTGTTGATTATAGTAAGGGTTTGTTTCCTTGTATGTTGATTTAGATGTTTTTTTTTTCAATGTCTTTGAGTAAGCCTGTCATGCCATTGTTTTACTTTAGATTTTTCAAGTTTGCCATATACCACTTTGTGAGCTAAGAAATACTTATAGTTGACTCAGCCAAGAAATACTTATAGTTGAATATGGTTTGATAAGCTCCTTGTTTGACCCTGAATCCTCCAGATAAACTCGAGCAATCATACTACAACATTTCTTCAACTGCAATTAAAGTCGAAAGATGGTTTGTAAATGTTCCATGGTTGCTTACTTTAAAACTTTTCTCACATAAGTATGTATTTGGACAGATCATAATGTCCGGTGTGTAGTGATGCTTGAGAAAACATCTGCTTTTAGCCCTGGGACTCATGCTTCAGCATATGTTCCATCACGTGATAATTATACACTTGGTTAGTAGTGTTTCCTATTTTCTTATCCTTAGCTTACCCTGCATTCTTGAAACTTCAGTTAACATGTTTATTAGTTTTTCATGTCACTCCTGCTTGACATGCCAATTCCCAAAGAAACAAAATCTTGATACCTCAATCTTGAAGTTTATAGATTGGGTGGTTCGTGTGCAGGTACAACAACAAATTAAGAAATAAGTACAAGTCGACGATCAGAGGTGCGAACCGACAACTGGCTCTTCATGTTATAGATTCTTCATTTTGTTTTTTTCCTAGCTTAGTTTGTAGGTGCATTCAGATTTTCTATGTGCCGGACTGAAAAGCTCAACTGAAGGAAGACACTTTTTTCTATGTGCAAATTCTTTTATTGTTGGAAGAATATGTAAAGAAGAAAGAAATTTTACCCCATGAGTAATTCATCGAATATCATGTTTGTAGATTCACGTATAAACTTGTAGGACAAGTGATGAGGAGGGGAAGCGGCTGCGATCAAGCCACCGGTGTTGGGTCGACGGTGTCGTGCCTCTGCGACCGGGATCAGGCAAGGTAGATGGGAAGAAGTGGCGTCCCTCTCCCTGAGCTCCAGATCCATGGCAGCAGCAGCAGCGAGGTAAGCAGCGGCAAAGGGCTCCCACCTACACCTCTTCCATTATTTTTTCCCATCTCCAATTGAAGAGCTTTATTAGAATTTGTCGGGTTCATATGAAAAGTTTACTGAAATTTTGAAGGATGTCCAGTGGTAGACTGGTAGGTGCCTTCTTTATCCTTTTTGGCATTTTAAATGAGAAAGCCATAAACCGTTATATTTCCAGTGATAATCACGGTAACATGCTTTACCAAATTGTTTTTTTAATGTTGTCAAGGATACTTTGATGCGAGGGACCAAAATGAAGAGTGGATCTGTATAGCAGTGAAGGAAGGGGGCATGATTGTTTTGCCTGCAGGAATGTATAACGGATTCACGTTGGATAATGACAACTACATCAAAGGTATCTTTTAATTTCTACTTCTGCCCCCACCATGAGTGTTGGCCTCCTTAAAACTTGTATATACTAAATGAATAAAACTGAGTGGACTATGTGTTCTTTTCTGCATGTAATTTACTTTTGTGAGTGAATTAGTGATAACTTCAATTTTTTTGGACTCGATCATCTCAAGGCTTCTTATGGCCTGATATCTGCCCATAGGAATTTGACTGCTGGCTTTGTTGTTTCTGAAAATGGATAATGGATGATGCAAATTTGGTGACAAGCTCCCCGTTGTGTGTTGGGGGTGACTTACATATGCGGACGTGCCGTTTCCCCTCTCCGGCAATCGTCCTCGAGTCAGCAAATCGATCCGGTCCGTGTCAGGCGATGCTAGAAAATATCATAGGCTTGTAGGGGCGTGATGGTGTATACTCCCAAGAATGGATGATTTACTTGGTAGCTAAGGATTGATCCATTGTGTATTTTTTGTTACCAAATAGATCCCTTTTTAACCTTTTAGAAATGAGAAGTTGACTTCTTGTAAATAATTTGGTGTACAGGATTTGTCAAAAAAAATAGTGTTATATGATGAACGAATGATGTTTTTAACAACAAAAGTGATGTTTGACATTGATATTTCTTATTCTTCAAACGAATTACCTTCTTGTGGATAACAGTACTATCCCGAACTTGTTAACATAGCATTGTAGTATATAGTTGACATAAGATTTTTGTAGAAAATTATATCTGTTGTCTATGGAATTGTGTTGAATGGTTGCCAACAGAATGTTTGAAGAATTGCCCAATAAAGAACCTTCTTCATGTATGTTTTCTCAAGCATTTTTATTAGGTTGTTACCGTCATATCATATTTATCACTTTTCTGTTTATTCTATTAGACAAAGGCAAAGCTTTATTCATTATTGTGTTATAAGAGAAACTTCTTTACTACTGGTTTGCTCAGTCCTGGGCTTTCATCAATTTTAGACAACCTCAAATATCACATTTACTCCTACCACATAATTCCACTTCTCATTTCTTTCGGTGATACGTGTCTATTATGTTGCTGCTATGTTGCACTCACCTGCTTCTTAATCTGCCAACAAATACTTACTGAAATTATGAATTTATTTTTCCTTTTGTCAACTGTAGGCAAGGGCGTAAAGCATCTTGGGATAGAATAGAACTAGAAAGAGGAAATCATCAGCGTATAACAATGCCCACCTCCTTGCTGATCAAGCTATTCGACCTGTCTAACATGATCAATTTTGTGTTATAGAGACTATGCTCCAGTTGTTTGTAGTTGTGCTCCGTATAGATGCCCCCCTACTTGTAATAGATAAGTTGAAGAGCCGGTGTTTGTATGCAGCTGCCCTACACATACTGGAAATAGGAGAATGAAAGGGGTGTGAAGCTCGCCGTCGACACGCATCAGCTTTGTGTGCGCCGCCGGCGGTCAACCACTCGGCATCCAACCAGGTACCACCCAATCGATTCCATCAGAAAATCGACTCTCACTTTTCTCCTGTCTGTCCACACTTTTCCAAATGCTCTAGATTTGCATATATTCCTGCCATAGTAGCTCACAAATAGCTCTCTTACAAGCTACTATAGGTTATGTAGTAGATTCTTAATTTATAACCCTACATCTCTTCGAAATATGTTGGTTCTAGCTAACCAGGCTCTTCACAACAATACAACCATCAATTTTGTTAGGTTTAAAAATGTAAAATATATGCAAGGAAGAGCCTGCCGCATTGACACGAAGAATGTGCTTACCCACAATTTTTCATGCATCATTGTTGAATCACAATGATATAAACTCACAGCATGCCTGTCTGTGGCATTTTGCATTTTGTAAAACAGTGCACTGTGAACTAAATACACTCAGTGCGGGAAGTATACCTCATTATCTGTCTTCACAAAATACCTCATTATCTGTCTGCACAATTTGTGAGGCTATGGACTTTATTAAACTTTTATCACTGCTGCTTGCCTGCTTGCGCCTCAATACTATGTTCGATTCTATTTGAATTCATATACACAATTTCTATTTCAAACAAATATTATTCTTATTTCTCACGCTAACAATTCTCTAAACACGTTTTCCATAGTGCGATGAAGAAGACCATCTAGAGTACATACGCGGTAAGCATGCGCCATGTTGGTTATGTATGAAACGCAGCTGCATCGCCTGCTATTTTGTTCTCTTCTTCTCCACACTGCTGAAAACCAGCATATTATATATGTAAATACAAACAAGTTATAGCATCATGATACACAATATAACATCATATTAGTCTAATTCTTGCTCTGCAGTTTTAGGTACCTGTGCTTGCCTGATATTTGTTTCCTGACTTTACTGATTCCTCTCACCATGGCTCTCTGTCATCATTTCCAATGTCACTGCTGCTATGAAACTTTTCTTGAACCATTTGTGAGTTCTCAAGTTTAGAGCTTAAAAGGAGTTGCCGTACAATTTTGTAATTTCTTATGATATTGTCCGAACAATAATATACTTAGTTGTTTAGCTTCATCTATTCTTGGGTCCACTTTTATCTAAGTCCAAGCTTTAGCTCCAAGAAACCAATCATGTTTAATTTGCAATGAGCATGTGTCTTATTCATCATATATGTGTGTGTTCACAACTTTAGGAGTTACAAGGAGCGATGGTACAATTTTACAATCTGCCATGCTTTTGTACTTGAACTTCACTGCTTCCGAAGAATGATCCTTAACTTAGTTACTTACCTTCATGTCTTTCTTATAGGATAGCTTTGGAACTTGGGTACACTTTTCTCTTATATAAAGCTTTATCTTCAAACAATCAATGATATTTAAGGCTGTTCCATAACCCACTTCATTTGGTTCTCACTGATATTGAGCGCAATGCAGGAGCACCTGGTGAGCTTGAGGAACATTGTTGTTGGGGCAATGAGGTTAAGCTCTATGAGCACCATGTAGATGCCCTGTTTGTCATGTTCTGGCGCAAAAAAAACAAACATCAAGTACTATGTATGCACCATCATACAAGACATTTGCCAAGCCAGGCCAGTGAATCGTAACTTCAAAACACATTATTTCTTGCATATTGCATGACATTGTACATCCCTCTCAATTCCTTCCTTTCTCCTGCAAGTATTTTCAGGTCCACTACACCAAAGAGAATCCGATGGACTACATTAACCTGGATGATGATACACTGAAGATCAGGCTTGCTGACGGCAATGTGCATGATGATTATCGCATCATGCTGGGAACTGACAAGAGGGCCACCATCACCTGCCACCGTGCACACATCCGCGAAGGAGACATCTGCGCCTTCCGCTTCAAGGTCACCGAAAATGCCGCCTTTCTCTCACCGTGCCATCGCCTCTAGACGCATTATCGACAATGACAGAAGTCGCGTATGAATATGATCCATCCATGTACGGAGCTTATGACGTATTGAACCTTGCTTCTTTTGGATGTTGCAACATGGTGCTTTTGAACAGATAGCATATATGTTGTCAGGCATGTAACCACTAAGATCGCCACTCATCAGCTTTAACTGCACCTTTTTATATCTGTAATGCGACTCTTATCGATGTCTGTTTATTTCTGTTGTTGTGCTCTCTTTCAAATATCACTTGCTTGATAGTAACATCACATGTGCTAATTAGTACATATAGGACGATGGAAGGGGCGTGTCCTACCTGGCACCGCCCAGCTCCCGTTCAGGTGACGCGCCAACGGCGCGCCATAACCACTAGTAAAAAACCAACATGCATGCCGTTACCTAGCAATAGCCGTCGCCATGTCCATACAGCCAAGGACGCTCCGGATCTCAGGCTCGGTGATGTAGAGCATCCCTCGACCATCACCATGCACGTCGCTCTACCACCGCAAGCATGGGGAGAACCTACGGCGAGAGCTCGCGCATGCACCGTCGAAACTGAGGTGAACTCTTTCCTCTTTGAGTTTCATTCGGATTCACAAGAGAGTCGGATTCTACCTCAAATGGAAACTCTATGCACTCGTAGGTACCGAGGAGAAGATCGTGAAGAGGAAAGGACGGAGACACAAGCAACTATGGAGGAAGAGAAGGAAGAAGGGTGCGCGAAGCGCGAAGCAAGGGAGGCCTCGGACATTCCCGGGTGCCCGGCCACCAAGGGCCCGGGTGCCCGGCCCCCCCAGCTACCGGCTGGCCTGCCCTCTAGCCACCCCGGGTGCCCGCCCACCAGGGGCCCAAGTGCCCGGCCCCACCTGGGCGCTGCCCCTGCCGCCCCGGGTGCCCGGCCAACTGGCCTCGGGTGCCCTGCCCCTCCCGCTGGAGCTGCTGCCATCGCCTCCGGGTGCCCGGGCCACCACACCCCGGGTGCCCGGCCCCCTCCCGCGAGTGCCGCCTGCCACCACCCCGGGTGCCCGGGCCACTACCCCCGGGTGCCCGACCTCTGCAACGCCAAGTGCGCAGCCTCCCTGAACGGACCGGGTGCCTGGACCCCTCCGAGAGTGTCTGCGTTTTCAGGGTCATTTTGGACCTTTGTATCCTCCTCTCCCTCTATTTCGTCCCTAGACTATAAGTACCTCCCACCTAGCTCATTTGTAGGATAGCAAAGTATTTGATAGACAAAGAGAGAGCTTTGCTCATCTTCCTCCTCATGGAGATCATGACATCCTAAGGCCTTGTTCGGTTTGGGAGGGTTTGAAGAGGTTTGAAAGGGATTGAAGGGGATTAAATCCTTTGCAAGTCAAAATCCTTCTCAAACCTCCCCAATCCCCTTCAATCCCTCTGGCAAGGGGATTAACCGAACATGGCCTAAGGGAGAAGATCCTCCTATGGACGCGAAGCCCTCCTCTTGGAGAAGGATCCCCATCATAGGATCATCAAGACCTCTCTCCTCATAGAATTGGGATGAACTTTACCATGTCTCTTGTTTCCCTTTGATTGTTCATGTACCTTGTGGATCTTGTGTGTTTGTTGGTCTAGTGGATTTGTAATTGGACTTGTTCTTGAGTGTTCTTCTTGTTTTCTCCCTTATGTTCATCTTGTTTTTGGGGATTCCTTCTCCAATTCGTGAAAGATCTCAACATAGGGTTCCACCCTACAACATCTTGGTATCATGAGCCACGTTGATCACTAAATTGGAGCCTCCCCTCTTTGTATTTCTAGCATAATTTCGAAAATTCCCCACCAAAAATAACCCCAATTTTTTTTTGTGATTTGTTTGGTTTGATGAGATTTTGTTGGATTTGATCCATGGATTTGCTTGGTTTCAAGTGGATCTAGCATTCCCCCATCCATCTCCACCTTTCCCTCCATAAAATCCTCCAATTTCTTGCATCTTCCCATGAATTTCCGCCTAAATCCGACACCCCCGGGCACCCGGACCTCAAACCCCGAGCACCCGGACCTCCCCGCCCACCCCGGCTGACCACCGAGGGTGCTCGCACCCCAAACCCCGGGCACCCGCACCCCCGGGCTGTTTGCCTCGGACCACCCCGCGTGCCCGCACCCCCAAAGCCCGGGCACCCGCACCTCCCCGAATCAGCTCACAGACCAACACCGTTTCGGCCATAACTTTTGCTCCCGGAGTCCGATTTTGACGTTCTTTAGCTCGTTGAGTAGCTATTGACATCCCCCATCCATCTAGATAGGTTCCAAAATCATTTGACTCCATCAAAAATTTGGCATTTTGGCATCTTTGCATAGGCCATCCACCATATCATCCGCAAAACCACCATAACTTTTCGCAACCTAACCCATTTTCGATCCATATAGCATTTGTGGTTGCTTGAGTGGTGACTTGAGTCTCCTAAGGTGTTTCGGCTACTTATGGACGGTTGCTTCGTCATCAACCACCACCATCACTTTCGCATTGCTAACTCCGGAACCACCAACGCATTCCGCCACCACCATTTGACATTTGCCTTTGGAGATTTTCAGTTTGCGGTTTTTACCGTTTCCTAAGGTGTTTCGGCTACTTAGGGACGGGTCTACATCATCTTGGTATCTACATCAAGAACACCGCCACTCATCATCGCCACGAGGTCATCATCGACATCGACCACTCCATTTTGACAACCTAACCGTAAGCAAGAACGGTAACCTCCGTATCACCTTGGTATCGTGGTATCAATTCATTGTACATAATTGCCAGTACATTGTTAACCCCTTAGCCCATTTTACGTCACTTGCCTATCGAGACTAGCCATTTGAGTATTGACGGCAACGTTACTTGTGCACATTAGTGATCCATACCTTCCATTGCATACATACCATATCATATTGGTATCATCGTGGTATCATCATATCATCCCTTGCATACATATCATACACAATTGCTATCTTAGTTTGTGCATTTCGCATAAGTGGCCATACAAAAAAAAGAATAAGCTTTTAAGCAAAAGCAAAAAGAGAGCAAAGAGCTTGTAAGCAAGAGCCATAGCATCATACCGCATTGCACATAAGATTGTCATATCCGATCATCTTGGATCATCTTGAGAAGAGCATCGGGAACATCATACACATAGCATACTTGGGATAGAAAGCTCATACATTTTGCATCTTATAGGTTGTGCACAAGTGTCGTATCCGCCTGTTGAGCAATCGTGCTAGCGTCTCTCTTGAGTTGTGCAACACGAGCGTTTTCCATGGATTCCACATTTTGTGCTCATTCCATGGTTGCACGACCCCATTTATCTATCTGTGTGTGTGTTTCCGTGTGCCACATATTGCTATTGGTCTACTTGTTTCACTTTCTAATTTGTGAATCTTTTCCAACATTATTGACTCTTGCTAACATTTTGCATCAAATTTTTGTGCCACTATCCTCACCAAGCTCCACCATAAGCTTTACTTAATAGGTGTGAGTGAACAAGTCCGGTGCCAATTCCACTATCCTTTCATCTCACATTGAGTGAAACGAGATACATCCTCAAGTTTGGGAAAAGGTAACTTGGTATTGTTTATCTCATTTCCTACTCATCTCTACTCGAGTCTTGTGATGGATAGGCAAGGCATTTCATCTCCGGTCTTCCACGACAACGACAACGCGAACGACTACATCACCAAAACGTCCATCTTCGGACTACAACGAGCAAAACGAAGCAAGGATAAGGGACTATCTCGAGACCAAGTTAGCCGAAGAAAGGGATCAAGTACGAGACATGATGGCCAACTACAAGTCTTCTTCCCCTTCGTCATCTTCAAGGCGGCGACGCTCAAGTGGCCAATCTTCGGAACGTCATCGAGCTCAAGCACTACAACACCATCAAGATGAAGATGCTCGCGATGCGTACACCTACAAGTCCCAAAAAGCTCTACATCAAGCTACAGCCAAACTTCATGAGCACAAGAGAAGACCGCGAGACAAGCACCACCAAGACGGAGCTACGACTACTACCACCACTTCGGCATCTTCGCCAAGTGTTTTTAAGGCATCTTCGCCTTTGGATGTTGTGCCATCTTCGGCCTTCATCCACGACGAGAGCGATGATGTGCCATCTTCGGCCTTCATCCATGGCGACGACGACGAGATGGTTGAGCATGGGATTTTCCCTTCGACCACGGCGACGTATGATGACTTGAGTGACTTGTGCCACCATAATGAGAGTGAGAGTGACTTCACCACTAGCCCCATATATGATGAGTTGCCACAATTCCCATGTGAGGAGAGCCACAACTCCCACCACTTGAGTGAGACAAGTTACTCCACCATATGTGACATTGAGTGCACCTACCTTGAGGGAATGAGTGAGCCACCACCACATAGAGAGTGTGAGGTAGTTGATATGGCACGTGAGGCCATTTTGATTTCTAACAACTTAACCTCTACCTCTTTTGTGTCTTCTCATTTGGTGCTAGGTCCCATTTATGATGATGCGCCGATCCTCGACGACTTCGTCCTTCCTTTGGACAAGACGATGGCCATGGTGGAATATGATGCACCCCCCACATGGTTCCATCTAGATGAACATGATGACCACCATTTGGTCTTTTCCACCTCACCTACACCACATGAGTGGAATGACATCGGTAACATAGGTGACGGTGATGCTCTTGACCCACTAGTGGACATTCTAGGCATTGATTGCTTGCATGATGTTGACCCACCTATTACCATGCTCCATGCTAGTATGATTTCCCCATGGGATGACTTGCCCATTTATGATGAGTATGATTATTCTCATGTGGAGTCTATTAGTTGTGATGCCATGTTACATAGGATATCTTGTGATAATTCTCTTGGCCACATCATGTTTGACAATCCGCTTGACTTGTCATATGTTATGCATGAGATCAATCATATGTCTTATTTGCAATCTCATCTTAGTGACTATGCATATGCCATCAACATAAACCCAATTTTCACATATGGCATAGATGACAAGCCCATGGTTATTGGCATTTGTTTTTCTTGTGATGATAGTGATATGCTTCCTTTGCATCATTTATCTCATATGCCATGCCATGACCACATAGCTTTGGATATGCATTGTTTTGGATGTTCTCCATTTTCTCCATATGATGTTTCCTATATTGCTCTTGAGGACACCCCCATAGTTTCCTCATACATTTTAGGAGATTTTGATTCATCCTATCCATCGAATGATCCCACTAATTGTGTGCACCATATGCTCCCCATGAATGAAAATGCTATTGATATGCCATATACTTGTATTCTAGATTTGCATCCCCATCGTGTCATACATAACAACTATTCTTTCATAACGGATGACATGTTCTTATACCATGCATCAAATTTCTTTGAGCGATGCTTATCTTGTGCTAACTCACATGTGCACATACACATCATGATGGATGATGTGTACATTTACCACGCACATAATTTCTTTGGTTTGTGTTTCTCTTGTGTAGGTAACCATGAATACTTGTCAACCTCGCAATCCCACGAGTTGGCAAAACAAGCTCTAGAGAGCAACGATGACTTGGGATCCCTTGGAGTGTCTTTCCCACCGCTCTCTTCGCGCAAAGACTTCGCGCATTTCTTCTACATGGTCCTCACTTGGCTATTGGTTATTGTTCATTACACATTCTATGCCCATCTTGCCATGTTCACTTTGCATGATATGCTCATTCCTATGCCTTTGCCATGCATTTGTGACCCATGCTTTGCATTACACATGATGATTGATTCTACTACTTGTATGTGTATTTGCAAGCTTAGTGGAGATATTGCTTGCTATTTCCATGTTCCATTTATGCCACATTCCTACGATGATACTATGATCCTGCTTTGTGTTCGTGCTTGTGATATGCCATGTGCATTGTCTATGCTTATTATTTGCTCACATGACATGATTGCCATGAGTTCCTCTAGTGTGTTGCATCTTAGCTCCACTAGTTTGCACGACTTGATTTCTATGCTTTCTCATGTTGCATCCAATTCTTGGATTACTTGCTCCTATCACATGTTTGGTTGCAACAATGTCATTACTTCACATATGCCATGTCCCATTACTTGTCACATGATTGATTTGATTGTCTCACACATGATGAACAATTGCTCTTTCTATTGTGTTGAGTGCCACACTATCTTCACCACACCATATGCACATTATGCTTGGATTGTCTTACACTTGACCAATGTGTTTAGACATTGCCTTTCATTTGGTGTTGTGACTGACTCTTATGCCTACCACAGACCGTTCATTGAGAGTCTTATTCATGCTTGATATTATCTTGAGGTTGATGCTTGTTCTCTTGTCAACCGTTTTAGCATCTTTACCTCACATTTACATGCTTGTTTCCATGATGTCCTTGATTGTGCTCAATTTATGTGCTTACATGACATGTCACAATCCCTTGTCACACCACATGCTATTCTTGATTACGACACTTGTTTGGTGAATCACCTCTTGAATGCTAGGTTTAGCACTTAAGCTAACCACATTTGTTTTTCCAAGTGTTTGTTATACTTGCTCCTTTTGAAGGAATCGCGAGACGGTGCGACATTAGAGAGTGCCCATTTCGAGCTTCAACTTGATAAGTGCTTGGTGGTTGTCCACTTCTACACGGCGACGCCCACTCTTTCCCATGGTGATGAAGATCACGATCCGTGGAAGGATATCTCCCAAGGGGGAGGAGATGATGCGGAGCATCCCTCGACCATCACCATGCACGTCGCTCTACCACCGCAAGCACAGAGAGAACCTACGACGAGAGCTCGCGCACGCACCATCGAAACCGAGGTGAACTCTTTCCTCTTTGAGTTTCATTTGGATTCACACGAGAGTCGGATTCAACGTCAAATGGAAACTCTATGCACTCGTAGGTACGGAGGAGAAGATCGTGAAGAGGCAAGGACGAAGACACAAGCAACTATGGAGGAGGTGAAGGAAGAAGGACGCGCGAGGCGCGAAGCAAGGGAGGCCTCGGACCTCCCCGGGTGCCCGACCACCAAGGGCCCGGGTGCCCGGTCACCCCAGCCACCGGCATGCCTGGCCTCTGGCCACCCCGGGTGCCCGGCCACCAGGGGCCCGGGTGCCCGGCCCCACCTGGGCGCTGCCCCTGCCGCCCCGGGTGCCGGGCCAACTGGCCTCTGGATGCCTGGGCCACCACACCCCGGGTGCCCGGCCCCCTCCCGTCGGGTGCCGCCTGCCACCACCCCGGGTGCCCGGCCTCTTCAGCGCCAAGTGCGCAGCCTCCCTGACCTGACCGGGTGCCCGGTCCTCCGCGCCCCGGGTGCCCGGACCCCTCCGAGAGTGTGTGCGTTTTCAGGGTCATTTTGGACCTTTGTATCCTCCTCTCCCTCTATTTCGTCCCTAGACTATAAGTACCTCCCATCTGGCTCATTTGTAGGATAGCAAAGTATTTGATAGACAAAGAGAGAACTTTGCTCGTCTTCCTCCTCATGGAGATCATGACCTCCTAAGGGAGAAGATCCTCTTATGGATGCCAAGCCCTCCTCTTGGAGAAGGATCCCCATCATAGGATCATCAAGACCACTCTCACTACTAGGGAAAAGCCTAGCAGCAGCGCGGGTTTTGGGCCTATTAGTAGCGCGGGGACCGGCGCTACTGCTAACGTATAGCAGTAGTGCGGGTGCGACCCGCGCTACTACTACGTCCTTTAGCAGTAGCGCGGGTGCCAACCCGCGCTACTACTAATCTCTAATCTCTGATTTTTTTTTTTTGCATTTTTTCGAAAAAAAATCAATTTTTTTTCACTAATTTTCAAAATTCTGAATTATTTTAACCTCAAATCTCTAATCACCCCTCAGCGCTGCTCAATTTAATCTCTAATCATTCCAAATCATCTAACTTCCCGGACGGTCACCCATCCTCTCACTACTCCAGCCTGAGCACGCTTAACTTCTGGGTTCTATTCTCCCTCATTTCATAGTCTGCACTTGTTGTTTTCCTGACAATAGTAAGATGTCAATCCTATTAACCTCGGGAATTTAGCTTGAGCATGAAGTCACACATTTCACTGTTTGAGTTTGAAACTATTGTTCTAAAAAATTAGTAACACTAATATTTCTAGAATAATTAGTTTGACCACAGTTTGACCATAGTTTGACTAGATTTGACCACAGTTTGACCATAGTTTGACCAGATTTGACCAAAATTCAAAAAAAACTAAAATAATTATTTAGTAACACTAATATTCTTGAATAATTAGTTTGACCAGATTTAACAAAAATTAAAAAAAAACTGATTTTTTTTGAATTTTTTTGCCTCCAGATCTTAAAAGCCCCGTAACTTTTTTTCTGTTAGGTTTTTGAGGATTTTAAAAATGTTTAACGGGGTTCTGACAAATGGTTAGAAGCCATGAAATCCGAGATAGGATTCATGTATCAGAACAAAGCATGACAAATGGTTAGCAGAACAAAAATTAAAAAAAATAAAGTCGAAATTCATATTTGCAAATTTTCCCAACAACTAGACCACATATCACATGGGAAACTTATTTTCTTTTATTTTTTGACATTTTCATCATTTCTTTTATTTTTTTGAAAACTGAAAAGGCGATCCAAGGGGGCGGGGGGTAGAGTTTGAAAATGGGACCTTTAGTAGTGGCGCGGTTTTTTACCCCCTCGCTACTACTATGGCACCACTTAGTAGTAGCGAGGGCTAAAAACCAACGCTAATGCTATCAAACTTAGTAGAGCGAGGGCTAAAAACCAACGCTACTGCTATCAAACTTAGTAGTAGCGAGGTTTTAAAAACCCGCGCTACTACTATGGCATGTCCCGGGGGGCACGGTAGAGACCGCTTAGTAGTAGCGAGGGTTAAGACCCGCTCTACTGCTATCAACTTAGTAGTAGCGAGGTTTAAAAACATGCGCTACTACTAAGTAGCAGTAGCGAGGGTTTTTAACCCTCGCTACTAGTAAGATTCTGTGTATAGGCTTTTCCCAAGTAGTGTCTACTCATAGGATTGGGATGAACTCTACCATATATCTCGTTTCCCTTTGATTGTTCATGTACCTTGTGGATCTTGTGTGTTTGTTGGTCTAGTGGATGTGTAATTGGACTTGTTATTGAGTGTTCTTCTTGTTTTCTCCCTTGTGTTCATCTTGTTCTTCGGGATTGCCCCTCCAATTCGTGAAAGATCTCCACATAGGGTTCCACCCTACAACACTCGGTCTCACCAACATCGTGCTTAACCATGTAATTGCAGTGTCGGCCAGGTGGCGTGACACTGCCAAGCCCGTGTTGGCGCAAAACCCTAGCCCTAGCTCTCCTCTCTCTCTCACTGAGCTCTCTCTCTGTTGCCGTGACACGGAACAATGAAGAAGAGGAAGAAGAAGGAGGAGAACAGGGACACGGCGAGGTTTTTCCCGGCGCACGAACGCCTTCACCTTGAGCACGGATTCAAAAAACCCCACAACTGTTACAACGGCCCTCGCGTGGCTTTATACGCGAGCCAGCACACCGGGCATGAACCCACGCCTCCACTCCCTCCCGATCGCTTGCGCTCTGCTCATGCCTGCGTCGTGCTCCAACGCACGCGCCCCACGGCGAGCTCCAACGGCCGCACCCCGATCGTGCCACGCGACTCGCCAACAGCCTAACCTAAACACACACACACGACGCACACCCGCACGTACACGCCCATGCTGCACCTCCACGCACACACACTCTACCCCCCGTGGACCCGACGCGCCCAGCACGTCCGGCGCGCTCCCATACACGCGCCCGACGCGCCTAGCTTGTCACCACGGCTAATTCAGCCCAACACACACCTCCCTAAGCCGTGGCTCAGAGCAGGCCGCCGTCCTCGACGCCGGCATGAGCCATCATCGCATGCTCCGCTGCTGGCACCCTCCGAAGCAGCGGGCATTCCCGCTTGAAGTGGCCGCACTCGCCGCACTTGTAGCAGCGGCCGCGCCTGTTGCCACCGTTGCCTGATGCCTCGGTGCGCACGTCATCGTCATCCCGCGCACCTCCCTACCACCGCTCCCACGCCCTCCATTGCGCAGCGTGTACATCAGTGCGCCATCAGCTCGCTCGCCGCCCGCCTGTCCACGCTGCCGCGGCCGCTCGTCTAACGCCTTCAGCCACCCAAGAGCTTCCTCTTCCGCCATGGTCCCGACGTCGCAGAACTGCTCGATCCCGGCCACCGCCGCATATAGGTGGTACGGTGCCGAATCGAGCAGCTTCTTCACGAGCGCTGCATCCTCCAGGGTCGAGTCGAGTGCCGCGTAGCGTGCCGGCATGCCTCTAAGCCTGCCAGCAACCGCATCCAGGGACTCGCTCTCCGCCATGCGCAGGAGCTCGAATTCGCCCCGGAGTGTGCCCAGCCACGCAGGCTGCACACAGTCTGCATCAACAAACCTGGCCTTGAGGCTCGCCCACACCTCCGCCGCCGTCTTCTTCCACACCACCTGCAGCAGAAGGTCCTCGGCGAGCGCACCGAGCAGGTAGGCGCGCGCCAGCTTGTCCTTCTTCGCAATCACGGCCGCCGCGGCCTCCTCCGGCACCACCACCGCCTCCCACAACCCGGCCACGTCAAGGTTCGCCTCGACCTTGATGGCCCACGTTGTGTAGTTGTCCTCGGTGAGCATCGGCACCGATTGGGGCAGCGGTCCTCCTGCTCCGCCGGCATATGGGGCGATGGACATCGCCGGCGAGCTTTGATCTTCACGTGGCTCTGATACCAATTGTTGACGCAAAACCCTAGCCCTAGCTCTCCGCTCTCTCTCACTGAGCTCTCTCTCGGTTGTCGTGGCGCGAACCAACAAAGAAAAGGAAGAAGAAGGAGGAAAATAGGGACACGACGAGGTTTTTCCCGGGCGCACGAACGCCTTCACCTTGAGCACGAACTCAAAGAACCCCATAGCTGTTACAACGGCCCTCGCGTGGCTTTATACGCGAGCCAGCGCAACGAGCATGAACCCACGCCTCCACTCCCTCCCAATCGCTCGCGCTCCGACGCCGCGCCCCACGGAGAGCTCCAATGGCCGTGCCCCGATTGTGCCACGCGACTCGCCAACAGCCTGACCTAAACACACGCACACGACGCACACCAGCACGTACACGCCCATGCTGCACCTGCACGCACACACACTCTACCCGTTGTGGACCCGACGCGCCCAGCACGTCCGGCGCGCGCCCATACACGCGCCCGACGCGCCTAGCTCATCACCACGGCTTATACAACCCAACAGCTGTGCATATGATCGGCAGCAGGGCGACCTCGCCATCAACAAAACAATCTTTCCCCTATTCTTTCGGCAGGAGTTGCACTTTCCAAAAACTGAACATCTGGACTTCTCATGACAAAATATTTGAACTCGCCCAAGGATTAATTTTGGAACATCATTGGGCATGTATGCATCTTATTTTTCATCAAGTAAACTCAGGGAATGAGCTCCTTTTAATCTAAATAAAAAATGCAAAAGATATTTAGCACTCTATCCAATATTTCACCACTACTACTAATATGGTTCCTATAGTTCCAGTAACCACCCAAAAATTGTACTCCCTCAAATCAAAATTAATTGTCGCTTATTTAGTTCAATCAGCGACAATTAACATCATCAGAGGGAGTAGCGTCATTATTAGCAACGCCAATAGCTCATTCATATGTGATTCTGCTCTTTCCAAATTCATTAACTATAGCCCTCATACAATGTGTGAGAAACCTGAGAAAATATATTTTAGATCTCGAGAAGCATATTAAGCAATAGTTGGCTGCCCTCATACGACGTGTGAGAAATCTGAGAGAATACTTTTGGACATTGAGAAGCATATTAACAAATAGGTGGCTGGGTCAAACTTGCAAACAGAGCATACATGTGTGTGCGCGCGCGCGCGCACGTGTGTGTGTGTGT
>NC_057801.1:51972976-51981192 GCF_018294505.1 Triticum aestivum | reverse complement strand
GGGAGAGAGATGGGGTGATGTGGACATTTCTATCCAACAGATATCTTACAACTTGATGCAAAAGCAGATCTTATGTCTGGGTAGAACAACTAACCAAATCTGACAGCGTAAAGTAGGACACAGATCATAAGAACAGTAATATCAACATAATCAAATGGTAATAGATGAGAGTGTTCATGTGGCCAGCATCTCGTGTGCCAAGGCTGTTCTGAGTGTGAAAACGTGTTCATCGGCTGCAGTGTCACCACCCTCACCATCCTTCTTTGAGGTTTCCATCATAGAACCATCGCTGCTCCGGTCAGGGGCGGTACCGACCTGGTCGTTGAGGATAGTGAGGGTAGGCGGCACTCATGGGGAGGCATGAGGGGGAGGGGAAGGGAGGAGTGGTCGCGCAGGGTCCCACACAGAGGTGGAAGGAGACGGGGGGTTTCACAATTAAATGATAGTTAGTTTGATTTCCTAAATTACAGGGCAGATCGACCGGGGGGATCCGTTGCGCAAGAACATCGTATCCAAACCGTTAGATTGGATGGAAGACCACCGGATCGTTATGAGCTCTTAGATTTGACTAAATGGATTAGATCTGAGGGTTTTGGTTGTCCATATACACTTGTTTGGGTGGCTGTCGAAAAATTCTAATTCACTCTTTCATAAGTAGTTGAGATGTGGTGTGGTACAAGTAAAAGACATGCAGTATTCATAACTGTTTCGACCCAGAAACCACAGAACAATTGTTCTACTGTACTTTCTTCAATATATCCAGAATTTAAATATGTAAAAACTGAAGAAAAGAAAAACAACTAACAACTACAATTGTACAGGGAGGTAAACTGTCAAATGTCTGGTGTTGGAATGTTCGACAAATCTCACACGTTTTGTTCCGCCTGATTGTTTGTGATAGCTCCCCCCTTCGCATTAACATCTGCACTTATCGCGTGGGGTGGGCGGAGCTTTTGCAAAAGATTAATCTATATTGTCCCCCCCCCCCTTTGTCCACCTTCTCAAGGCAATAGTGTCAGGGAACGGGAGTTTTAACCATTTGCATAGGACGGCTCTGCACTACTTTTGGTAAATAGAATTCATTCTAAGGGGAATAGCTGTTCTGGTGCATGGATATGTTGACTATGGCTTCGAATCATTGATCAACGATATTAACTATTGCACAAAATTCTTTGCGGTTGTCTTTGAGGTCTATGTATAGTAAGAGAAGGGAGAGATGGTTTAGTAATTTGGCCATCGATTGAATTTATAGTTTTGTACACTTATTCGTACAAACTCAACACCCCAACCTGACATAAGTTCCACGTCTTCCAACCAGCATCTACTCTTATCAAAGTGAGCACTTCATGACTTTGTTCATGATCACAGACCCTAAGATTACTCGCCAAAGTGGGTAGGTGCACCATTGCACGGAAAATTTATGTCTGTGTGTGTGTCATAGGTTTCACACTCGTATCTAACTCATTATATGTGACCCTTTTCTCCCATTTCTTTCCTGATGAGAACCATAGGCCTCTGGGCACATTATACCCGTGAGGAGAGCTAGCTCATCCTGCCCCAAGCCCCCAACCAACCATTCTAGACATAGAGTTGAAGTTTCACGCGTAGAGGAAAATGGACAACATGGATGACAGAATTATGTAGCGTAGGCTTGGGAGGTATAAGGAGTTCCATGCTAAGCACTAATGCTAATGATTGAGCAAGACCCTAGCAAATTGCTGGTGCGTCGGCGTCACTGGGCTTATCTAGGACTATAGTATGTCGATGAACTGCCATTCCTTCGCATGGACTGACCTTCTTTGGGCCATTGCATACGTGGACGGGTGAAGAGTACAAGTTGTTCTAGGCTAGCAATTGGATAATTGCGGCTGTCACGTTATTGTGTGGACAGGATTTGTACCCCTTCTTGTGTGAACATTTGTTATGCATGTTTGTATGTATTCTTAAAAAATGCTGATGCATGGGTCAAAGGCTTGGTGACTTCTCCCGCAAAAAAAAAGACATGGTGACTTGCCACCACCTTACTGGTGTCCTTGTTTACTCGTCGTTAACCTTGACACATGCAGCTTCGCACGGCACCTGAGTTAGACAACTGAACCCTCTATGTTCATTCAGCTCACGCAGAGCGTTTAAGTATACACGTGAGTTATAGCCGATGGGAGTTGACACGATGAGCGTTTAACCTTGACGCCTTCATCGGGAGAGAAGGAAGGGTTCACGACGTGCATGTAGTCCTGAGTGTGCATGCACATGTGGCCGACGTTTAAGTATACACGGTAGTTACTTCAAACTTTTCAAAAATTTGAATATTTTTTGTGCAGGTTGCCGAAATATTGATGTGCCGGACATACTTTTCGTCCGTCACTGGTACAAGACAAACTAGTGCCGGACGCTTCTTACGTGCCCGTGACTATTTGCTTTCATCCCGCTGGTAAATTTGGAGGAGTTTATGAATGGCGGGTCATGAATTTTGCCCGCAAATGTTTTGGAAAGTTCAGTGGCGGGCTATGATTTTTACCCACCACTTCTTCCTTTTCAGTAAAGCAGTGGCGTGTTCCTGACTATGCCCTCCACTAATTTGAGCCCACCTATAAGCCTTTGTCCAGTTGTGTGTGCTTACCATTGGTGGAGGGCATGTGGAACCATTTCTCTAGCGAATCTTCCGTGATACGATCGGTTTAGATTTTCAGTGGTTCCATCTGGATTCGACAAACTTTTTGTGGTCCAAAGTGTTTCTACAAGCCTATATTGGTGTTTTCTTCTCCAGGGCCGAGATTTGCTTCACAAATCACAACCGTCGGACTCTTCTGGTGAACATCAGCGACTTCCCGACCACTGCTTTTAGAAGCTCCTCTATTTTAAAGAAGCTTTTTAAAGCTCTTTGGTTAAAAAAGTTTGCTCCGCTGAGGTGGATGCCCAGAGCCCAGTGGCGGAGACACTTGCCAGTGACCCTGGGCACTTGCCCTGGCTCGCTAGTCCTCGACAACAGCGATCAACACAAATTAATAAAGCAATAAACACGTTTGATAGCTTGGTTTACCCGAGCAAAAAAACGGACATTCGATCCTCACAGGTTCACGACCCAATGGCAGTCTGCAACCAAGCCCAATGTAGAAGAGATGGGAGGGAATTCGTAGGATGGACCAATTGATCGCTCAAACTCCGTGTTTTCGTTTCCTCACTGGCGGTGAGCACAGGGACTGGCAGTTGGCGGCCTGGCGCTAGATCCCTAGACGGCTAGATGCACGACAGGTGGCGAGCGGACGCCAAGATCCCAGGTAGTCTACTCGTCCTCGTCCCCTTCGGTAGTTCGGTTAGAAACTAAAAATTATCCATCACAATTAGGGCTAGCCGGCTAGGGATCCCCCGTCTGTGAATAATTGGTCTAGGCTACGGAGTGAATTGTTCTTGCAGATTTTATTTTTTTGAAAATATTCTTGCAGAATAAATTGGAAGGAGATCTTCTTGCGCCAGCTCACATCAGTACACATCTTGAAGTAGAACAGTAGAAGGGAAGATAAAACGGATTACAAATTACTCTGTGTTGATCACTGGGCCAGGGCAGGGCCTTTGAAAGTTCCTCATATGATTTTTCTCATGTACAATTATTTATTTTTAGGTAAAGAAATCTGTAGTAGAACTAGCTAACTAGCAACTGTTTCATACATCAGATAAGTATTTGAGAGCTTAATTTGTTTGTCGTGTTCGTTGAACCCTTAGCTTTTGGTGGATTCATACTCAGAATGCAATATATCTTTAATGCAAGTATAGTTCTGTAATATGAACTTCTTACTTGTTGTATCACATTTTCCATACTTACTTGTTTAACAACTAACTTCAAAATTTATCATTAAATTTCGCAGATGAACAAGTGAGAGATGCGTTTGACCGTGGTGGAAGCTATTGCATAGTTACATGTGGTGACATCTGGTATGGATAGCTTAACTTTTGTTGGCAACATGGCAAGTTTGCCTGTATGCAAGACTGGCTATGTATCTTCTGTTGTCAAGTCTCAAATTTATTTGGTCTATGAAACGGATATTGATATATTATATATTAGTTGATTTTAAAATTAAATTTTGTTTGATTTTCTATTTATGTTTTCACTTCATTAGTAATGTGGATTTGCGATTCAGAAGTTGGTGGTATCTTATTGTGTATCAGAATACCCGATTTTTGATTTCTTGATTATACACTTAGGCTCAACTTGCCTCGGCTCCGCCACTGCCAGAGGCAGTATGGAGCTATGCTCATGATGCGTTGCCGGTGGTTTCTGTTGCCTGAAGTATTTAAATGTAGTTTATTTTTAATTACAATGTGTTTGTAATGGCCTATGCTGCTTAGTTTATGGCCTTGGGCCCTTTTCTGAAAGAAAGAAAGAAAAAACTTGGCCGCAAACATCAATCATCATCGTCGATGAGAAATGTAGAAGCACAAGAACAACATAGTTTTAACCAAGCTAACCCTTTGGAAGCCACAATCCTACGCGGAGTCACCCATCAAGGCCAAGCTGGGTGTACGGCGTGCGGGGCAGCTTTGTGGTTGTGGCCATCTTACAGATCATCTTTGGCTCGTGGACGGATGAAGAATGGTTGTTCTAGGCTAGCAAGTGGATAGTCCATGCGTGTGTAACGTTATACGGTGTGGATAGGATATATTCCCCTTATTCTTAGAACATTTGATACGCATGCTTCTATGTATTCTTAAAAAATATGCTGATGCATGGGTCAAGACACGGCGACTTGCCACCGCACGTTACCACCGTCCATCTTTACTCGTTGTTAACACATGCAGCTTCGTACGGCACCTGCGGAAGCACAGTAATAGTATTGTGTGCACCAGGCTCCCTCCTCTAACTGCCCCCTCTACCGGAAACTTTGCTGGGACGGTGATGCTCTTTGGTATGCCTGTTTCCTTGTTGATTCTGATGCATGCATGACTCGCTTATCTGAGTGGAGCGACACACACTGTGTTGCATACTAATCTCTTGTTTCCCTTCGCTCCCTAGCTTAATTGAGATGATAAACCTCTGTGCCCAGTGAAAATTAATTGCAGAAAACAATTTATCTAGTTAATGGACTGTTCAAGATTGGAAATGAGTGACGGCTTGCAGCAGAAAGAAAATACGGAAGGATATAAAATCAAAACAACCTCCTATATATCCCAAAAAATAAAGAGATAGGATGCAGTGGTGGGCACATGCTGGTGCATCTCGGCGGGGGTGAGGTTTCCCGGATCACGTGGATTTGACATGATGCCCCAGACGTTGAATTGGAGGAGTCTCAAATCTCATATCCCTCCCGCTCTAACGCTGCGGAGGCCGGGTTTGGCTCGATAAAGGGCCAGAGCAAGAGTTGGAATCCAGATTTTTTAGTTTTTTTTAGAAAAGGAGGATCATCCGGACCTCTACATCATTACGTTGCACACAACCATATATTTTTTTAAATTCAAATACGAAATGCAAGTATTGAAGTACAAGAGATCAACTAAAACCCTACAACCGGCGATATAAACATAGACTACCATTGAACCTCCGTCCAAACATACAATAGTTTGTAAGCCCAAGAACTCATAGTTCATAAGCCCAAGGTTATATGTATCCCTTGTTACTATCTGCTATTGGATGTACCCATAGTTCATGAGCTCCCCCACTTTCATATTGTACAGTAAGGATCATGTACGGATCTATCATATAGCTTGTAAGATAACCTGCATAAATTTGTGTAGCTTTATTCTGTTAAACATACAATAATTTAAGCACGGCATAAACTCCCACACGGAGGCGGCGCGCCTTGGTCTTAGGCTCAACCCCACCCAAACAGTTGCCACACATATTTGATATTGTTGTCTGGGGAGGAAGGTTATAAGCCACATGAACTGTATGGCACATTAAACCAGCAAGTGGGCAAAATTAACCAAATGACATATTATTTCCTCTCCTGATCACAGAAACAACATTGTTTACTACCCTGCCACCTTCAATTTGCCAGATTGTTCTTGGTGAGAATAACCCCCTATGCAGAAACGACATAATTATTTTAATCTTTAGTAGTACTCTAGTTTTCCATATATGTGTCTAGATAGTGCATCTTCAGGCCACCACTGATGCTAGGGGATGTCATGGCACGCACTGCAAGTATTGACAAGTGGAAGATGCATGCAGTATTGATCAGAACTGATGTGATAGTGTTTTGCCATCAAAGGATTTCTCTTTTGGGGTGCTAGTCCTGTGGACCTGTAGAGCGGTGGATGTGTGACTATGGAGGAATACATATCATATTCTCTCAAGGTGAAAACCCATGAGAGTGATGTACAAGTTACCTAGTTGTCCAGGTTGTATTTAACACCATCGCACCGAAGCATTTACCCATCTATTCATGGTACAATTACCTCTGACGTCATTGCACCGGTGTAATAAAACAGGATTTAATACCACCATGGCATTGATGTTATTATCCAACTGTGTAGATACAAATTATCACCAGCAGACCTACATACCTAGTTGTACTGGTAATATTTTTATCATCATTGTACATTTAGTTTTTTTTTTAAAAAGGGGGAGATCCCCGGCCTCTGCATCAGAAAGATACATACGGCCACATTTATTAAAAAGCAAATAAGTTCGACAAAGGTCTTGAGGTCTCAAACAGAAAATTTTGAGAAAGATGCATACAGCCACATTTATCAGCATTGTACATTTAGTTGACCTAGTTATGGAGTCGATAGGTAATTTGAGATTAGCTTGGTAACTTGCATGCTTTTAATGCTAATAACTACTCCCTCCGTTCTAAAATAGATAACCCAACTTTATATTAACTTTAGAACAAACTTGAGTCATCTATTTTCGAACGGAGGGAGTAAATGTGAACCATTTGGTTCTCATATTAACAAGTGGATAAATGTGAACACGAAAAAATTGATAACTATTTGTCAGCGGACTGGTAACTCCTGTATCATTACCTGGTAGTGTCTAAGCTCCTGGCACGATAAAATGGCAGGTGAAAACAGATCCTGGGAAGGGCAAAAGATTTGAACTGCAAGATATTATGATTTTTTTAGATTTAGCACTTGATGATGATGACCTCAAAGAATTAATTTGTTCTACATGCACTAGTAGAAAAAATGTGAAGCACAATAGTGCCGGTTGGAATTTCAGCCGGCACTAATGTGTACACTAGTGCCGGTTCGTGGCGGCGATCAATAGCACCGGTTCGTGGTGAACCTTTAGTACCGGTTCATGCCACGAACTGGTACTAAAGAGGCTGTGTCAGCCTGCAGTCAGGCTATGGCCCCACCATCACCATTTAGTGCCGGTTCGTACCACGAACTGGTACTAATGAGGTTATGGCAAGCTGTTTTTTAGTCCCACCTCGCGAAGTGAGAGGGACTAGGAGCGGTTTATAAGCCCTGAGTGCAGAGACGATGAAGAAGAGGCTCAATGCTCACGTTGCTTAGCTTCAAGCCTTCAGGAATACGGTACACTGCATGGAGCTATGCGCAGTGCAGTTTACACTATTCCGAAAGGCTTGAAGCAAACCGAGCATTGCACCTCTTTTTTATTTTTAATAACTTATTACAACTCCGGACTTCTTCTGTTATGGCAAAAACTAATTGCACGTCGACATTTCTTTTTTTTTAAGTTATAACTCCAGACTTTGACCATCAAGTTTTGCAGAAAAGAAAAAATAGCAGAAAAGAAAAAATAGCAGATAAGAAGAAAAACTATAGCTGAAAAGAAAAAAAGAAAATAAAAAAACTACTTAGAAATAAATCTCTAATCACCCCTCAGCGCTGCTCAATTTAATCTCTAATCATTCCAAATCATCTAACTTTCCGGACGGTCAGCCATCCTCTCAGTACTCCAGCCTGAGCACGCTTAACTTCCGGGTTCTATTCTCCCTCGTTTCATAGTCTGCACTTGTTGTTTTCCTGACAATAGTAAGATGTCAATCCTATTAACCTCAGGAATTTAGCTTGAGCATGAAGTCACACATTTCACTGTTTGAGTTTGAAACTATTGTTCTAAAAAATTAGTAACACTAATATTTCTAGAATAATTAGTTTGACCACAGTTTGACCATAGTTTGACTAGATTTGACCACAGTTTGACCATAGTTTGACCAGATTTGACCAAAATTCAAAAAAAACTAAAATAATTATTTAGTAACACTAATATTCTTGAATAATTAGTTTGACCAGATTTAACAAAAATTAAA
>NC_057801.1:51928729-51934090 GCF_018294505.1 Triticum aestivum | reverse complement strand
TGCTTAGTTGAACTTGTTGAGTTAATATATAGAACTAGTTTAATTTTAGTAAATGCTTAGTTGAACTAGTTGAATTAATAGAACTAGTTTATTTTTAGTAAATGCTTAGTCGAACTAGTTGAATTAATATATAGAACTAGTTTATTTTTAGTAAATGCTTACTTTGAACTAGTTGAATTAATATAACTAGTTTATTTTTAGTAAATGTTTAGTTGAACTAGTTGAATTAATATATAAAACTAGTTTATTTTTAGTAAATGCTTAGTTGAACTAACTGAATTAATATAACTAGTTTATTTTTAGTAAATGCTTAGTTGAATTAATAGAAGTAGTTGAATTAATTGAATTAGTAAGTGTTTAATGTTTCGCCTAATATGAACATAGGAAATATCGTCTGACGACGGAAAAAATTTCATTATGTGCCAATAGTGTGAAGACCAGCGCGGCCAGTGCGACAGAAATTTCCTTGTTGATGGTAGGCGATTCAACATCAAGCTGGATGAGACTTTCGAATTCGATACAGTAAGTCACAACGACAAGTTTGTTTTCGTAATTAAGCATGACTTATATATGCTTCATTTGCCTGACTTATAATTTTTAATTTTCACTATTCTACTAGCGCATCCCTTGCCATGCAAGAATTTTTTTCTTGGATAAGATAGGTTTCAAAGATGTGGAAACTATGGAGGTAAAGAGAGCTTACCTGAAAACTGAGCATGATGGTTATACTTTCAACATCAAAGTATACAATGCACACATGTACACCTATTTTGAATGCAAAACTTGGCAAGCGCTATGCAAGGCTTATGCATTTGAGCTTGGTATGGTTATCACCTTTGATATTCGTTCGGAAGATGATATTTAAGGTAATAGAGACATATGGGTCGATGTGCAGACGGCTCCAGTTCTATCATTATTTGAGTTCTTCTCAACTATATTTTTTATCTTTGATATTGCTTATTTCAAAAATAACTGACAACTAATTTCTATTGACAGCTTATCTCCATTCAACCAAACATGTCCGGCGCTTGGTAGACAGGACCTACTACTGTCCCAGAGCTGAATTAAACTGCGATGAGATAAGTCATTATGTTTCATGGCTTGAGGATCTTTATACTGTCAAGACAAATTTTTTTCCTGCACTTAGAAATGTTAGTACTCAAAACGTACGACCAATAGTGATGGTATTGAACTACGGTCACATCTATTTAGGAATGATGGTAAGATATTTACTATTTGTCCTCAGTGCATATTTTGCATACATATTTTTTTTGCTAAACTTTCATTGCTAAGTATATTAATTAAGTACTATACGATGTTCTTCAACAGGGACTCCCGATGACAGTTGTGCCTCAGGGGATCGAGACTAAAGGTCAGATGTCAATTGTTAGCTTACGGCCAATAGATCCTGCATTGCACATGAATGCATTCAGGATTTTTAGAAGCGATGAATGCTCAATAGTGAAAGATTGGAGGAAAATTATTAATGATCGCAGAGAAGTACTAGGGGGCAGCAATGAGAAGCGCAGCCCACGATTAGGAGACAGGTTCATCGGCATGATCCAGTATGATCAATCAAGAGAGCTATACATGTTCTATGCTATTTTACCAGAGAGAGAGTAGCTAGCTAGCAGTAGTGATTTAGCTAGTTCTTCATGCTGCTCTTAATTAGTACTTGTCCTTTCATGTCCGTGTTCTTCGTTCTGAACTTAAGTGATTTGCTTTTGTGGTGTTATATATGAACGCTTATAATATATATCATGACAAGCATGTTGAACTCGATGATTGGTTCTACTAGAAATTCTATATATATATATATATATATATATATATATGCATAATGTGTACAATGTGTAGTATCGTAAAATACCAGCAAACAAAAAAGAATTAAAATGAAAACACAAAATTAAATGAAAAAGTAATCATAAAACTAAAAAAACCCCAAACCTTATAGTACCGGTTGTTCTTACCAACCGGTACTAAAGGGCTCCAGGCCCCCGGAGCTGGCTCGTGCCACGTGGTTGCCCTTTAGCACCGGTTCGTGCTGAACCGGTACTAAAGGGGGGGGGGCTTTAGTGACCACAATTTAGTGCCGATTATGTAACCGGCACTAAAGGGCCTTACGAACCGGTGCTATTGCCCGGTTCTGCACTAGTGATGCCCCATGCATGCAAATCCAAGCCTAGGACGATAGCCATGTAGGCACGTCGACATAAATGTATTTGCCGAAGGAGAAAACTGCAAATAGTCTGCTCCTTTAGTACAACAATTAATTAATTTTGTTTGAACAAATAATTAATGATGTTTCTTTGCAAAACAGTGGTGTTGTGAGGTCAACTGGTATCCACAGTATAAATAAAACCTTCCACAAATCTATTGTGGATATCTGCATTGCAATTTGTTAGAAAATTTCACTTATTTTTTCCTCCTGAGATTGCAGAGCAAAATTAAAGTATACTACGGGCATACACATGTACTACCTCTAGCTCTATGGAATGGGAAGAGTCAGGAAACGAAAGCGTTCTATTAGTTGATGCGCAGCTTTAGAAACCGTATAAGTGGCTAACTGATGCATGCCACCTAGCTCAGGTGTATCAGGCTGTGGAAAGTCTGACTTCCCGGGCTACATGGATAGACCCAATGGTCACACAGCGAAGCGGCTGCCCCTCGGTAGAATGCCAAGAATGAGATCTGGCAGAAGGTCTCATAGCGTCGTACCGACAGATTTGCTTAAGCGGTGGTTGAGGTTGAGTGCGGCACACTGCCGAGGGGAATCTCGGAAGAAGGTTTACCGAGCGGCAGTTGAAGAGTTCCATATAGATAGAATGTGATCCGACTTGCGGTCCTTCAACATAGGAAACATCAAATGTACCTTAATTGATCTACTACTCTTGTTCATAAATATATGTCAGTCCGCCATGTAGACCCGGGCAGGGAGATGGCAAAATTTGTAATTTGGTTTGTTCAGGCAAAAAGCATTATCCCCAATTACAATACACAAAATGAATCTAGCTATTTTATCTTCTTACTTTTAAGACATGTCAGTGTGCACACGAGTATGAGTCTCAGTGACAAAGATTGAACTCACCTAACATCATTAAACAAGCGACCTTGGATACTGTTGAGGTCGGATTGAGTATTTCAACTATGTGTGCTTTCATATAGAACACTATAGAATCTCGCACATATTGAAAGTTGATGAACATTTTAGTCTAAAAAAAAGAATAACAAACCTTTCCAGTTTTTGTTCTATACATCGAAGATAACCGCAATACATGTTCTGCTACTTCGAGCGATGTTAAGGCAAAACTGAATGGACTGCCACTAGTGCAGAACCGTGCTATGAAGACACACACACATAGCACACACTTAGAGTCAAACTCTGTGTGACGAAGGCATCACACTCATTATAAAAACTAGATGATATGGTGTGTTGGCGCGGAAACATCTCAAGTCAGATTGTCAGATTAATATTTGAAATTCTATTTTCCATTTCCATAAACATATCTCCAAAAAGTCTTGTAGCATTATAGAGTTTCTGGATAAAAATGCTTTTGTATTTACGAATAGATGACACACTAGCCAATACTTGAACCCACGTATTGCCTTCTTCAATTCATATATAACACTCTTTAATTCATCCTAACGGTCAATATCTACCACCAATTATAGTCAACATTCAATACCACATGAACAAGATTACATGCTAATGACGTGACTCTGTCTAATATGCGTGATGTGGATAATTACGTAACTAATTATGATGGGGGAATGCATGACTTGGTGAGGTGGGAGAATGCATGTTTTAAGAATTAAATATGGTGGATGTGGTGCATGGATAAAAACTAGTGCTAGTGGATACTGACATGGCACACTTGATGAGGTGAAAGGCTGCATGTTGTGAGAATTTCTTGTAGTGGACTTTTTAAGAATAGAGGATATAATCATCTATCCTGAAATGAAACATGTGCGATGGCTGACCCATAGGGCATGATTTAGAAAGGACTATGGTGTGCCATATTGGCGAAAAACGGTTGGTATGAACGAATTTTCTGCGATGATAAGAGCATTGCAGGCGTCACGTAATCTTTACACAGTGTGCAAGTTCTCCACATGGTATGCTAAATAAAAAATATGTGTTTTAACTTCGGACAACGCATGCGACTGTACGGTGAGAAATCTATCTCGTACTGGGCAGACGATTGAACTGGAGGAACTGCATGCAATGGAGATAATCATCGCACACATTTTGTTGATGCAAATCATGTGCTTTGTGACTTGTTCCGTCTCTAGAATAACAACATGCTCTTTCTGCTGAACAAAACATACCGAAAAGATCGTTGCATGTAACATTTCATAATTGAACTAGCATGCATTACAAAAGTAATTAAATATCACATTGCACTTCTCACGAGGATAGAGTTTGCCACAGTCCCCCCTTGCTACGACCATGACCATAGTCAAAGATCCGCGTCCCGATCTAGATGTGAGCCATGATGGGCCACTAGAGCAGTCGCGCCCCCAGGTCAAGCCGGGGCAGGGTGTCGGCCCTTCAGATAGCGACATCCGCCCCTGAGCAGCAGAAGTGCGATGGCGTTGTAGATAGTTCCACCTGCAACGACCTGTGCAGGTTAGGGGGCAGGGAGAGATGGGGTATACGGGGAGTTGAGAAGGTTGTGGGGCATCCCGCCGTTGCTTTGCCCAACAGGGCTAACCGGCAGCGGCGCGGGAGAATGGACGGGAGGAATGTCTAGGCGGCGGCTGTTTTGGGGCTCTGCCTATGTCACCCCACGGGGATGACCGAAGGCAAGAGCGGAGGAGGGGAGTTTCAATTCTAGCTTTAATGATCCAGGGTGTAAGAATGTCAACTGAGGGGAACTTCGGCGGAAGGGGTTGTGGTCAACATTTGAAGGCTTCAATATAGTTTGGATGCCATGCGACTTGCAGCTCTTCGATACCGGAAAGCACATGTGTACACTAAACTTGATGTTTCTTTTTTTCATAAAGAATATTATCCTAGAACAATTGTAAATATACAAAATGAATATAGCTATTTTATCATAATACTTGTGAGGTATACGTTGGTGCGCACACGAGTCTGAGTGTGAGTGACAAAGACCATTCTCTACTTAGCTGATCAAACATGCGAGAACTGATTACACTTCAGCTCTAGCTCAAATTAAGTTTTTCCGACTATGTGTCCTTTCCTATAAAACATTACAAAATCTCACACCTATCAAAAAGCTGATTGTTATTTTAGTATAAAGCGGAAGGAATACAAACCATTGTACTTCTCATTCTATACATCAAAGATAGAAGTACATATTTTGGTACTTCGTTTTACTTTTAGGCTAATGGCCA